>NT_176570.1:2070666-2115754 GCF_000188095.3 Bombus impatiens
CCGTTTTCCTTTGCTCCCCTTGCCTGGCCAGAGAGACGTTTTTTGTTCGTGGCAGTTTTACGTGGCTCAACAACGACCGAGAAAAGGACCGCACTTTTCGTCTGAAGGAGTATCGCCACGCGGCAATTGCGCGATTGCAACGTCGGCACCGTGAAACCTACGCTTTTACCATCCACTCTCTTTCCCTCGTTTCCGGTTACCCTGTGTGCTCGTATCATCGTTTCCTCGTCAGCGTCGAAGTTTCTCGCGACGAGCTCCGGCTCGAATTCAAAGTACCTGCGTTGTCGGTTCGTTCGCGTTACCAAGCGAGCAGACCAAGTGTACCGGCACGTTAGAACCGTTTCTTGCCTCGTTAGAGTATTCAGAAACGACGCTGTCGATACGGCTGGTTACTCTTTGGTGACAAAGGTCGCTCTTAGGTTACCTTGTTCGCGTGTATTGAGAGAGATCTTTGGGATCTCTGGTTGTCAAGAACTATGTTCGAGTTTGGGATATACGTATATATTAAGATCTTGGAAATTTCGAGCTGAAAGGAACCGATGATTATTCTAAACGAAGGGGTTCGATCGTTCGACGTAAGGAAAAATCGACGTTACGCGAGTGCATGGACGATCCTCGAGTTACAAATCAGGTCGATGTCTGTGGTCGAGCGCAACAGGAGACGACACTCACGCTCTCTCCTTCACTCCGTTATTCTTCGTGTATTTTTTTTTTTCCTTTATTCGAAATGTCTTTTGTTGTTTTTTGTCTGTTTCATTGTAACATTTTTTTACTTTTTTGGTATCTTGTTTTCTCTGAAAAAGAAATGCCCATTTCGCACATAACGAACACGTTAACGGCGACGTGTGTTGGGTCATTAAAAAGGTTCTGGTCTCGATCCCCTTTTTTCATTTTTTGTTCTTTTTCGTTTACCCCTCCTCTGTCATCGTTACTCTTCCTTCCGCCGACGATCTCCGTCGTATTTTCGATTTTCTTGTTTTTTATTTTTTTGTCGTTAAATAGTAATCATCTAAACAATGAAAGCGGCAAAACGTCTCGAGGAAAAAGGTGTCCCTGAGCGCGACGGAGGGAGACGACGACGACACAATGCTTCTTTGGGAGGGAGAAAAAAAGACCGTTCGTCGCCCTTCGTCGTCTTCGTCCCTTTCACGCCCACGATTATTTAGTCGCACCTGCACAGGACTGCGTGACACGTCCAGCGTACAAGTACAAAGGATTAACTACAATACGCTCGATGATTCCGGTTATGATGATTTCTTTCGTTATTTCTTTTTTTCTATTTTTTCGCAGCTTGTTACTTGTTTCGTATCCTATCGTTCATTTTCGTTCTTACTCTTCTTTTTGTTTAATTTCGTTTCTGGTTCTTTCTTTTATTTTTATTCCATTAGCTTTGTTTATTTATTGGTCGGCAGTAATTATAATTATATCGTACGCAAACATGAGATATCTCTGGACGGGTCGGATCTGTCCTGTGCAGGTATTCGTAAAAAGAGGGACGCTCTTCTCAAAAAGTTGCATCATTTGTGAAATCGCATCAACTAAGTTCCTATGTTCTTTAAATCCTTATTACAAGTACGGTAGTAATAATAGTAGAAGTAATAGCAGCAGCAGTAGTAGTAGTAGTAGTAGTAGTAGTAGTAGTAGTGTAGTAGTAGTTAGTAGTAGTAGTAGTAGTAGTAGTAGTAGTAGTAGTAGTAGTAGTAGTAGTAGTAGTAGTAGTAGTAGTAGTAGTAGTAGTAGTAGTAGTAGTAGTAGTAGTAGTAGTAGTAGTAGTAGTAGTAGTAGTAGTAGTAGTAGTAGTAGTAGTAGTAGTAGTAGTAGTAGTAGTAGTAGTAGTAGTAGTAGTAGTAGTAGTAGTAGTAGTAGTAGTAGTAGTAGTAGTAGTAGTAGTAGTAGTAGTAGTAGTAGTAGTAGTAGTAGTAGTAGTAGTAGTAGTAGTAGTAGTAGTAGTAGTAGTAGTAGTAGTAGTAGTAGTAGTAGTAGTAGTAGTAGTAGTAGTAGTAGTAGTAGTAGTAGTAGTAGTAGTAGTAGTAGTAGTAGTAGTAGTAGTAGTAGTAGTAGTAGTAGTAGTAGTAGTAGTAGTAGTAGTAGTAGTAGTAGTAGTAGTAGTAGTAGTAGTAGTAGTAGTAGTAGTAGTAGTAGTAGTAGTAGTAGTAGTAGTAGTAGTAGTAGTAGTAGTAGTAGTAGTAGTAGTAGTAGTAGTAGTAGTAGTAGTAGTAGTAGTAGTAGTAGTAGTAGTAGTAGTAGTAGTAGTAGTAGTAGTAGTAGTAGTAGTAGTAGTAGTAGTAGTAGTAGTAGTAGTAGTAGTAGTAGTAGTAGTAGTAGTAGTAGTAGTAGTAGTAGTAGTAGTAGTAGTAGTAGTAGTAGTAGTAGTAGTAGTAGTAGTAGTAGTAGTAGTAGTAGTAGTAGTAGTAGTAGTAGTAGTAGTAGTAGTAGTAGTAGTAGTATTAATAGTAGGTTTTTCTTCACTTTTTTTTATTCGTTTTTATGTTTAAGCATTTTTTTATCCTTTAGTTTTTCTGGTTCTGATAATCTAATAGACATCTAAAAATAACACCCATTTTTTTCATTATTATTTCATATTTGTATTTTTCCTCCTTATCTCATCTCTTTTTTTATTTTTATTCTTAGTTATCGATCAAGTATTACTTAAAGATTCCTTAAACGTTAGATTGAGGGCCGCGCAACACGTACAGTGAGCTCAAGCGTTTCGCGATTTAATTCGCTGATTTCCTTCTTTTTTTAGGGGGGGAGAGGGGAGGCGGGGCGTGTGTGTGTGTGTGTGTGTGTATATGTATGTGTTTATGCGAGAAAAGATCACCCAGTCACCTCGATGATTTTCGTTCGATCCTCATCTTCATCGATCCCGGATTAATCGATCGATCGTGTCAGGTGTCACGTTTATTCGTCGATACGAAATTTCGTACGATCCGATTAAATCGTATGACACGTGTCGCTAATTAGTTATAACGCACGAATCCGGCAAGAATTCGAACGAATCGCTCGAAACGACACCGAGGTGAGATCGAATAAAAGTTCGCGACACCCTTGAGCTCAGAATGAACCGCAGCTTTTGCATATCGTCGTTTGAATTATACATCTTACATATATTTCTAGCGGCTGGAGTAACAAGTTTGTTGCATTATTTCTTGTCGTTCGTTTCGTCAGTTCAATACTGCATCAATTCATATTGCTGCTGTTGTGATCTGTGCCCAAACCGTCATTCGCGATAAACCATTCACGCTAATTACGCTACGCTCCACCGCCCTAACTTTGTCTCTATATCCCTTTCATCGCAATCTACGTTCCTCACATACGCGCCTGAGGCAATTCTTCCTATGCGTTGGTGCATCGATCTTTCTTGTTACGACCTCCCGCCCCCTCGTTCCAACCGCCAACCCTCTCTTGAAAACTCGAAAATTTCCTCCACCATCTCTGTTCTTTCTCTCTTTACCCTTTCTCCCTCTAGCATTGATCCTCCCCGGTTTCTCTGCTTCCCGTATTTCCCCTCTCTCGTGTTAATTTTAATATCACATTTTCTTGGGAACAGACTGGCCCGATATATCTTTGAAACAGAATCTGGTGATCGCTGGCTATTTCAATCAATGTTCTGCTTTTTCTTCGTTTTCTTATCTTCCTTCTTTTGATGCCAGGCGTTCGACGTTGTAACGATCGAAATTAGATGGCGAACAGTTGACTACAAGCTTCATAGATTTGTTAATTTGCAAATTCATGGTACGTAATATTCAACGCTAACTTTGGTGGAATTATTGAAGAACGAGGAATATAGTTCGGAAAATAATTATAAAGCTGAAGCTCAAGGATGATTTAGAAACACGCGAGCGTCACGTTCAGTTATCAGGAAATCAACATCGATGAAACATCGTCGACACATTGTCGGTTATGCCCATTTCGTGATTCTTGTCTTTCTTGGTTTTTCTCTGATTTTCATCGATTTTGACGGGTAAAAATAAATCACAATACATCGGGCGAGTACGTCCCAGTTTAATATATAGAATACATACATCTTTATCTCGCTACAAGGTACTACGAACCCAGATCAAAAAACGATAAGATCCATCGTTTTTCTTCATTTTTTTTTCTTTTTTGTGTTTTTTATTTTGTTTTCTTATTTATTTCATGTGTATGTGTGTTTCTTCGTAAGAGATATTTTACGGCACGTACAACGACTGGATGGCAACGACGAAACGAAAATAAAAGTTCACGAACGCGTGGAAAGACTGTGAGAAAAAATAAGTGGAAAAGAGTATAATTAGAGAAGGAAACAAAAAAAAAAAAAAAGAAAGAAAGAACTAAAATAAAAAGAGAAAAGAAAAAAAGGGCTATAACTTTCACGAAGGAGCGTTCATCAACGATCTACACGTTGAAGAGACATTCACCGTTTAATAATCACTTAATGAAACTTCTTACTTTGTGAAATCGTTAATTTATTTTTTATTTGTTCTTTATCCCACTCATCAACTTTCTCCAAATAGGTTTTTCTTTTTTGTTATTTTTGTAGTCTTTTTATGTAATTTATGCTTCTTCTTTCTTAATTTTCCTCTTTTTTTTGTATTTTCCTCTTTTCCCACTTTTTATATCTTTCTTCTTGGTGTTTATCGTTTTACCCTTTTGTTTCACATCTTTCTGAAAGGACATGCTTTCTCTTTTTCTTTCTTTCATCTTTTCTTTTTCCTATCCCTCCCCCCGTTTGTATTAGTTTTCCCATCGTTTACCAAAAACAAAAAAGAAGAAAAAGGAAAAAGATACATCTAAACTCGTCGGTCGTGAATCGAAGGTTACCCTAATCATACTCTCTGTCGAAAATCAACGGCGTTTAGTTCTCTTCTCTCTCATTTCTCCGTCTTGTTTCTTATTGTTCGTACCTTTCTTGACAACTTCACGAACGACAGCCAACGAACAAGACATATTAAACGAGAATGAAACAGATATAAACGAAAATGAACGCAAGCAATTACCAACGAGGTAATAGAAACAATTGGATATGTCTCCCTATTATTGGTCGAGCGATGCGTCGCGATTCGATCGTCGCGAACACGATCATCGATAAAGCAACGTGATCACAATAGAAATTTCAGCTTGAATCCTGCTCACGATACGATATTTAAAAGAAAAGGGAACGATAAAAATTGAGCTGCAAACTTATTCGCAACATCTACAAAAGAAAAAATTATATTTCTTAAAATTTCAAGAAACAGAGTAAATTCTAATATATTAAAAGATCAAGTATTGCCGGAAGTTTGACTATTTCTCGATAAAAGTTCGAAAGGAAGATGCATCGCGAAGAAGGCATTTTCGTGAGATTTCCCAATGAAGTAGAAACGATCTGGATGCGTCGATCGCCTAAACTTTCCAAGAGGACATCCGAGGACCTTTCCAACCTGATCGTTTCTCTTCCTCGCTTCCTTTTTTCCCATCTTGCTGGTCGATCTCGAGTCCTACCGTTTTATATTTGATGTGTATACACGGCCGCGGTAAATCTTCTGCAACAACCAATATGATTGCGTTTCAGCTATAGAATAAGGTCGATTGTTGATACAACAACGACTGTACGGGAGTATCATTTATGTTTAATATTAAAAAGTCGCGGCTTGCCTTGCTGAAAATATTTCATTCGGCTTGGTCGCTTTCCTGGTAGGATTCGAGACTTCGACCATGATCTCTGCTCTTATCTTGCTCGTTTTTCTCCATTCCTTCGCATTGTACAAAGTTCGATCCCCGAAAGTACCTTTCTTTTCTTCCAGTTGACTGTCGTTCGCGTTTTAAAAACTGTTTCCGCCTCTTCCTTCACTGACAATCCAATTCGATCGACACGAATTTTCGTCTTCGTCGTCTCTGTTTAATTTTTACATCGACATTTCCACCTTAAAATGTACGATTACGCTCATCGAAGTATCGTCAGATTGTTTGTTCCGCATGTAAAAAATCCGAGGGCACTCTCCGCGAGAAAACGCGCGTTCTCCAGATTCGGTTTGTTTTACCCCACCCCGAGATCCTATTCTCGCGAAAGGTTATACCGCGTAATCTCTCTTTTTTTTTTTAATCTTTTTATTCTTCATTTTTTTCTGCTATTTTCTTACAAACTAACCGCCGTTTAAAACCGTTTTGTGTTTTGCTTTTTTTCGTTTTTTTCTTTTTTTTCTTTATTTCTTCGTTTCTTTTTAAATCAGAGATCACTCGTTTACGTTTGGTAATCAGTCTATCTGGTCTGCGTAAACCTAGCCAGAAAACTCGACTCGAACAACTGCTGCCTCGCTGTTTTCGATCCAGGGGCCGCGGATCGATTTTTTGTATCAACCTGTCGCGAGTAATTCAAAAGTCTAATATAATCTTCTAATTCCCTTCGTTTCCAATTTTGACACCGAACGATCTACGGTCCAGTTCCGATAGCTCGTACGACCATCGATGAACAATCTTTTGGATTAGAATTTCGCCGCTATGCCAATTAAGATATCCATAAAACGATCGTTGCCGAGATCCAGCGTGCCCCTCGTTAAGAAACACGAGAAACGGTGGAACACGAGCCGTTGATCGTCGTCGGTTATCCTTTCTCCACGAAGTTTCACTCGAGCCGCAAAGTGAAAACTTCGAGTTATAATTAGACGATCGATTTTTCTTCATCAAAGCGATCCCTGTCGCGTAACAGGCTTACGCATCGATCGATCCCGTTCCCCGGACCTCTTTGGACCCTTGTACGACCTTATTTTCTTCCAAAATCTTCTCCGCTACGACGTTCATCCTAATTAGTTTTCTCTTCCATCGTTCTCTCACGCACACCAGAAACATTGTTCCCTGTTTTATACCTGACACTCGGGACCCTTCTTCGTCTCCTATTTTCGCGTCTTGCTCTTTCCCTTACCGTTTCTTCTCCACTCCTGACCCTAAAGAAACGCCGATTCCGTGGCTCTGGATGGAAACAACAACGCGTGATCGCTCAACAACAACAGGTAGTGTGCCGGTTCAAGCCTCGAACAACCAACGAGGGACTTAACAGGAATTTGTACTCTTTGAATGCGTGTGTTACAACGAAACGATGTTTAAATGTTTACTTATCACGTAATAAAGATTACACGAACCGTCTCCACCATCAAAGGTGACTCACTCCCCTTAATTATACAAGAATCGTTACGTTACGATTCACGTATACGTGGTACTTCTTTATTTTTCTCACTTTTTTTCTCTTCTTTTTTTCAGGTTATTTTAATTCTTTTTTTTTTTTTTAATTAACTCTCGTGAGGATCCTCTGTGTACGCGTATGTAATGAGTGCTCACATGTGTCCGTGTATGTGTGTACGTGTGTGTATGCATATGCGTGTTCTTACTTTAGAAGTGTGTACGCTTTTACTTCGATCTCGTTTCCTTTCTTTTCTTCGTGTTTTCCTCCCTCTCTGTATCTATCCATCCCTGCCGACTCGTTATTTCGTATAGGTCATACACTCGCGTGTATCCTTCGAAAGGTGGAAGGTCTTTCGGTTTCGTTAATTAACCGTAGGATTCCCGAAGAAATTTGTCGACAGGCTTGTGATTCAGTCTCCCCTGTTTTGGAACGATAATAGTTCCATCCGTGCTTCCTAACTTCGTTTCATCCCTGATTTTACTAATTCGATGTACAATCTTCCATAGCAGCTGCTGCTACCTCCACCTTTCTTCCCTTTTTTGCCCTTTTTCACGTTTGTAGACATCCTACCCATTCCTCTCTTCAAACACTTCTGCATCTTCTCCATTTTATTTTTTTATATTTTTTTTTTCAAGTATTTTGTTTCTTATTTGGTACGCGCGATCACGCAGACTGTACAACGCGACGGAAATGAAGGCTCTTCTTCCGCAGAGGAGTACACCAAAGGCGCTCCTAGTTTAATAACGATCGTCAAAAGGCAGACGATCGAGGATCGTCGTGGAACCGACACGTGAAAACGTTGCTTCTCGCTGTTCGCGCTGCCTATCGTTCGTGTGCTTCCCTCGCGAACGTTCCTTGTTCCTTTTCTTCCTCCGCTTCTTTCATCCCTTTCTTTCCATTGTTTCCAAAGGGTAGGCATACACTCGAATGGAGTTGCTTTTATGAAGAGTAGAGTCGACGACGCGTGTTCCACGACGCCATCGTCGAAGCGCGAACAAAGAAGCGTGGCGCCTCTCCTCCCGTCGGAAGCGAAAACAACAAACTCGCAAAATCAAATCGCTCACCCTGGACGAGCCTTCCGCGATCGGAAGCGGACAGCGGCGGCGATAAAAATCATACATCTCGGAAAAGATAGAGCGGCGAATATTCTCTGTCCTACCCGGTCAGTTTCAAATGCATCGTGCGTGTTTGCAGTTACTTGGACGCGTCCTCGAGACCCATCACGAAGGTATTGCTCAATTTTACACATTGAATTATACGAAAAGAGACCCGAGACGAGGGTCGATCGACGAAGCTTCTAAAAGATGGTGGTGGAAGCGCTGTTTCGCGCCAGCGCGCGCATATTATTAGAATTTCCACGAGTTTCGTCTAACCCCGATCGATCAGTGGCAACGACCGGTCACTCGTCGATCTCTCGCGTCTGATCGATCGTCGTTCTCCGATCGACATCACCCGATTCTTTAAAAAACGCCGTTTCCTCCGTGATGGTTCCGTGTCGAGAAAGAAACGCTCGAAATTCGCTTCTTACTTTCTCCACCGTGCTCTCCGCTCGATAAATTTAGTCTCCCTTAAAAATATGTACAATACTCGATCCACAATTTACACGTGACGTTCGATTGCTTTACGCTCGTTTCTCGCGTTTCTTTCTCTCGTTTCATTATTTATCGCGAGGCACGCGAATTACATACGTCTCCTTACATACGTGGTTACATCCGTCATTGATCTCTTCTTTCGCGATAATCAGTTTCTAATTGAACCTAAGTTCTATCGTAATTCGCCAAAGTGCGACGCGTCCCTGTTCCTTCTGCCCCTATTCTTCGATCTTCTACATTCGTGTCTAGCGATCCTTCAACTTGTTGTTCGAAGTCGTTTTTCTCACTCCTTCCTTCTTCTTCCACGCTTCGTTCTTCTCTCGCAGAGACCACCCGCGTCAGCTAGAAGTCTGTACGTATGTACACGCGCGTACACACCGCTGATGTCGCCTCTTGAACGCCCGTTGCTTGGGCGTCGCGGTGCGCGTCTCGCGACCCTACGAGAGTGCACCAAAGGGGTTGGTGCGTAAGTGCGTGTACGCGAGTTGATATTTCGCACGCCGTCGATCTTCGCACGCTTGGATGGCTTCTTCCTTCGTTCTTCTCTCTTCTTCCATTTCTTCAAGTTTTTCCGCCGCTTCCACCCCGACTCTCCCCCTCTCCTCCCCTGTCGTGTTCACGTGCGTTTCTCTTCTTTCCCTCCTGTTCCTCTCTCCCTCGCCCTCGTTTCCATCGCTTCTTCCTCTTCCTCTGCTCTCCTCTGCTCTTTTGCGCCCTCAAATGCTCTCCCTCCACGTTCTTCCGCCGCCACCGCGCCACCTCTTTGTCTGCAAATAGCCCAGAGGTACGGACGTGAGAATTTTGTTTATCGAGGATCTCCGAGCTGCTTTTTCACCACCCTCTTTTTCTACGCGTTTCGCTCCCTCTCAAACCTCGCGATGTTAGTTCTGGTGGCGGGTTACGATTGTGAAAAAAAAAAGCGAGAGATTTACATTCTGACAGGTTTTCGGTAAATATTTCGCGAGAAACCGAGAACAACCGTTCTTTTTTCGTTCGCGGTGAAATTCAATTCACGCTTGACGGGTGCGTGATAACGTGGGTGAAGATACATCACGATGTAACATAAGAGGGATTTATTCTGTGTAACTATAGCGACAGGCAGCGTTCGCGGAACAATTTACAGTTTATTATATTCACGTACTTGTCTTTTAAACTGCGCGATATTTTGCTTAAAGACGATTCTCGTTTCTACCACCAAATATTAACGAATGAATAATACAGTTCAGTTCACGAATATTCAAAGATTTCTTGCAGCTAACAATATTTTCCATAGTTAGATTGTGTTTCTAGAAGAGAAGGCAGAGATTTTATCTTTTCATTTTCAACCCTTTGCATTCTCGAAAGCCACGGTAGCGATAACGCTTCCTCATAGAACTTGTTATTCTGAAATTTGTTGCACGTTGGAAACACGAAGTGGAAAAATGTTCTTACGAAGTTATATTTTTAAATCAAGTTTTCTGTGAACTGTTCTGAGCGTATGATTCAGAGTGGAGAAATTTCGTGAAAAAGTGTTGCAAGCTAGCAAAGAAATTTTCTAAATGCAAAGGGCTGAATATAAATGTTAAAGTTATATTTGAAAGAATACGGTATGAAGTAACTTCAATTCGCGGAATGAAAAACTCTTCAAAGAACGGAATGAAAATTGCAGATTAAAACAGCTGTCGGTATTACCCCTTTCTCTTTCGTTATTTTTAATCGTTGTTTTCAGTACAGGCCCATTTAACGGAAATATTATTCTCTTCCCTGAATCTTAAAGTGTTTCAGAACAACACCGGCAGGAAAATTAAATTCGCAACATCGCTTAAAGCCACGAGTTTCCGCCAGTAATAAACTCGATTTCTTTTTTAAACATTTCCTTTTCGCGGCATTGTATTCCCAAAAAAAAAAAACGAAATATTCAAGGAAATGATTCAAGGAGCAGCATGATATTTTTTATTACACCGTGATGTATCTTTACTTTATTTTATCTTTACACTGCTCGACACGACGCGTGTTGCCTCGGATATTGCACATTTTTTTTCTCCCCTTTTTTCACTCTTTTTTTACCCGCTAGTTTATCGTAAGATATGGCCACGATAATTACGAATACGCTATGGGAAAATGGCGTTAGGCAAGCATGCAAACTATGTACTTTTTTCTTTTTCGAGCAGTTAATTTTCCGCCTGCGTTTGATTATCTCCCTTTCATTTTATCGTATGTATACTACAATTTTTTCTCTCCTGTATTTTATGTTGGAAACATTATTTTTTTTTCTTATTTGAACCGTTGCACGATTGCTATTCAATAATGAATAATTATTAGCACGAATATACAGCGTGTTCCATTCCATTTAATATTAGTTTGTTTTCTTTCTTCTACGACTGCTAAAAGGACACAGTAGCTTTGGCAAAATTAACGCAGACTTTTATTGAGATTAAATTTTGTTTCAGAGCTGATTGTTACAGTGTTAATCGGATAAATTATAGAATAAATTATCTTATCTTTAGGTCTGTTATTTTCGTTTACGTACCTATACAGAATATGTCTATGAAAGATAGACAAAGTACTCGTCATCTCTTAAATCAGAAACTTGTTAAGAGCAATTATACTCGTTACAGATTATAGTCAAATGGTCCAAAATATCCGATTGATCTTTCAAATATTACACGGACCACGCTGCATATTATTTCGTAGAATGATTAATCAAGATATTGAATTTCAATCAAAAAATTCCCGAAGGAAAATACAAAACGGAACATCTTCATCGACAATTCCATTAATCGAATCTTACGTAAAAACTTGGTGCGGGGTAATTCGCACGGAAGCGTTTCGAGGTCGTGAAAGGCGCATTGTTCAAGTATATGCCGGGCTCACGGTTATTATCCGAAGGTTTGCAGCAACAGAAAGAAAAAATGAAGCTTAAAAATGGAGTTCTTGTGCACCGACCATTCGCGTTTACGATATCCACGTTGTATACGCGTTTGCAAAATGGCTCCTATTCAGAAGGTGCTGTTAAGGATGCTCTTTCAACTCGAGCTTTTAACGCTATTAAATTTAGAACGTGACTTTGATATCGTTGGCCCGCGAGAGGAAAAGAGAGCAACAAAGAGAAGGCGAGAAAGAGAGAGAGAGAGAGAGAGAGAGAGAGAGAGAGAGGAGACGGAAAAAAAGAAGAACGGTTTGGCTACCGGTTCGTTGTTGCCAGCCGCATTCTGAATATAATTGGCGCTAAAAAACACGAGTTGAAAGGGCATTTACGCCCTCGACAGCGTGTTCTGAATGCGGACCAATACTTGTGAACACTTCCTGCGAATGCGATATTCAGAAAATCTGATTCGCGGTGATTTGGGTCAGCAACGTCGGTAACGAGTCGAACATTAAAAATTATAATCGTTTTTTAGCGCAGGCGAAAGATTAACGTGCTTGGTAATTTAGTATCTTTTTTCTTATGTTGTTCTTCTCTGCATAAAATTTTCTTATTGAATGCTTTTTTTCATTTTTCGGTACTGTTGTTGCATCTTTGTAATTAAATAGACAAATTATTGATCGAAGAAAGAGGTAATTTGGTGCGTGTAAAAGAAGCTAAGGGGGAGTAAAAATTAATTGCACGTTGAAATAAAATTAGTGCTTCTACATAGAAGAACTATTTCATTTCTTCGATCGATATTAGAATTAGATATTCGAAGACAGAATATAAATCGTAAAGGATCATTGGTTGAAAAACTTTCGTATTCTACGATGCTTAAGGTGTTAATTAAATAATTTTGAATTTATAAAAGATATATCTACCTAAAGATTGTCCATCATTTCGGAAAGTGTCAGCCTGGAGGTGGACATTGCAACGCCACTATCGCTGCTGCTCTGCACACTGCTGTGATCATCGGTGTCCGATTGATTGCTCGTATAGCCGATCACGTCTACTTCATCTGCAATAATAAAGCGAAGGAAACACATAAATAACATTCCGCGAAAGATTCTTCGTTTCTTAAATGCCAAATAGTAGGATTATCTTCCAGTTGGATGTTGTTTGAAGCGAAGTTTGAAGCGTACAAGATTTATTCTATACTTCCAACTTTCAACTTCAAATTTTCGTGCAAGAAATCATTCTTGAAACATAGCTGATGCTCCTATCTTACTGTTCTATACTTATAGCCAATGAATTCCTACGAATATGCAACGGCCACGAAAGATGCATTTATAATAACATATACATATTAATCAATTAGGTTCAAGTATATGAAACTTCGTGTCATCTAGCAGTATTCGCGTGTCATTACAAAAATCCAGTGCTATGAAGATGAAGTATACAGAAGCTGATAAAAGAATGCTTCATTGGAAGATTAAAAGTATGTGCCTGTATCTTTCTTTTAGCCACTGTATCTCTTTTTCTAAGAGATTTATTAAGTACTATAGATAAAATATTAACAGATAAAATCTGATTAAAAGTCTCAAAATCAATCTCTAATTCGGAATAAACGAGGTCCTATTGTACCAGCAATTGCTGATGCAAATTTTCAGATTACAAACGGAGTAAACCAACGAATACGGAAAGAGCGTCGTGGATCGAACAGGTCGTGTCATACGCGGTGATGCAGAGGCAGACCGTCGAGCTCGTTAGATAATTTAAAAAACGCAGGTGCACAGGACGCTTCGTAGTAAATTGTAGACGCGATCGGACAGCTGTGGCTCGTAAATATAAAGCGCGTGGCAACAATCCCCGGCGATCCGGGGGTGTCCGCGTGGATTCTGTCGCAATCGATAGAAACGCGGCGTGGCGTACACGCGCGGCAACCCGTTTTCGAAAAACGTTGCCGGTACACGTGCTGTGCCCGTCACAGGCTTTTCCTGCACGTGTACGCTGTCCAATAATCCCGTTCCCGAAATATCAGCCAATTTTCGTATTTTACCATTTCGCGAAAGCGCGCACTCATCGAATATGCACGCGCGTCCACCCCTCTCTGAATCCACGCCACCCTTGCGAATTTCCGTTGATTCTGTGTAATCCTCACACCCTCACGCTTGGCACACGTTCGCCACAACACCGGTCGATTTAATCGCGCAAAAGTACAATAACGAGGATTGCTCGACAATGTTCTTCGAGTCGAACCACGCGCATGTTCAATTAAAGTGGTATCACGGGTAGGTTCTAGAATGTTAAGAGATGTCTGAGATGCAAGAAGAAGGTTTCGAGACTGTATCATGCGGAGTTTCAGATTAGATCTTCCAAATTTGCTGTTTGAAAATGATACCTTGGCTATTTTAATGTATTGATCGTTTGAGATGGTATAAAACGAGAAACTGTTATTCCTCTTTGTCTACCTTCTCGGTATTCTAGATCAAAAAATTATTTTCAAGCGAGAAAGAGAAATACGATCATCTAATGTAGAGATTAAGCGTAGAGTTTGTTCTAATGTCACCTCAGACCATTTCACGATCACGTAATGTTAACGAGGTCGTATCTTTGACACTAAAGTTCGTTCGAAGGCCAAGGATGATTACAAAGTTTGTATTATAAGTATACCCAAAGTTACATTAAGATGAAGGCGATTGTCCAGGTCGTGTCAGTGACATTTAACCTTATTCAAAGATGAAAGAAGATTACCAAGCTCGTAAATATGATACTCAAAATTCATTCTAACGTTAAGGATAGTTTGCAAGATTGCTCCATTGGCACATCAAATTATTGGAAGTTCAGAGATCGCGTCATTGACACTAAAGATCGCTCGAGGGCCGGAGAAAGGTCGTAAAAATCACCATAAATCATTTCGCTTGCAGAAATTGTTCACGGGTATATATCTATAACGAGGCAGAAATTGACATCACAAAATCATCGATTACAAATTAGCTCGATAGTCGCCGTTTTTCTCGCCCGGAAAAGCTCCTAAGAGCGACGGTTCGCGAAACTTCCCGGCCAAAGATGATAAATCTATTCCTGGGCCACCTTGTGGCGTTATCCGAAAATACCTTGGGCAATAACCATAAAGCATCTCGCGCGCAACTTATTCTCCCTATTGAAGGGAATAAGAGACTACCGGATAACGGGCGTCCACCGGTATGAGGGCGTCCTTTGTGCCGAAAAAATCCGGCCACCCTTTATTGCGCGTCTCCTTGACCTGTAGCAACAACTTTCGTCGGTCGTTGTACCTCGGTGCATGGGATTTTATGAATCGTAACCCGCGACCAGCAAGTGGGAGTCGCATCAAAGTCTCGTTAAACTAGTTTGACGCGGATCGACCGACCCTCGACCTTTCTCTCGAGCCGGTTCCAGCCGAGTATCGAAGCCGTTCGCCGAATTCTACCACGGCCAGGGTGCAGTCAGCGAAACTTGTTCATCGTTCGTATATTGTACGTGAGATTGGACGAGCGCGGCGTGCACAAATATCGCCGTCGAGAGTATTAGAAGTTGGTGCTCCTCGACAATGTACGACGCGATTCTGCTTTCAAGATCGTATTTTTCTTTAGATGAGGAATTTTTCGTTTTTATTAATTATCGGTGATGGAAATGCAAAACTTTTCTAATGTTTTTGTGAAGGGGATATAACGCATTATAATTCAGCCTCCTGGACGATATATGACATGATCAACATCTTTATTTAGGATTGAATTTTTTTAGATTATGGGAAATCATTTTTCTTCTGATTGGTTATTAATTTTAGAAATTATGTTCTATGTGTTTCTGTAAAGAGGATATAATAAAAGGATAAAATTAAAGATTTCTTGCGGACGATATATATATATGAAATGATCAACTCCTTCAATATTGAAATTTCTTGGGTTAGTAGAAATTATTTTTCGTTTTACTATTTATCGTTATAAATTATAGAAACATATCTCTTTTGGGATTCTTTGTAGAAGAGACATTGTACGTTAAAATTCGAGATCAGATTGACAGAAAACACATGGATGCATTTATAGTTCGGTTAGTTAATTCATTCTAGCAATAATGGTAAACGATCTAAAGATAGTATACGTTCTAACTGTAACTGTTTAGTTCCAACGATTTTTTAATTCGTTCAAACGTGTTTCCTTAACGCTAACTCGTATGTGTGGTGAATTAAAGTAGCGCAAGGCCTTTGTTAGCCTGTTGTTGTTAACCTTTCTATTGTGTTTATAAAAACCTTGCGTTAATTATGTATCTTACTGAAGGATCTGGAAAAATGTTCATTAAAATACACTACGATACGTGTAAAAATAAATCCACCTAAGAAATCTGATTTCAGTTTCATTTCAAATAAAAAATTGGTTGGGTCATGCAAACCTAAATACATATGATAAGAAGCTTAAAACATAATTGTATATATAGATGCAAGACATTTATATAGCCGGATAAGTTCACATAATAGTTTTTATAGAATAGTTAATGCAAATTTATTTAAAGAAAAGTTCACGTTAAGCGGATTCAATAGTCTGGAATTCAGTTAATCGGCCAATAAGCGAAGGTCTACTGTTCACTGATTCTCCACTCCACAGTACCCACAATTTCTCATTCGAATAATTGAAGTTCACGTTCAGATAAGTGGATTCAATAGGGACAAGTTCAGTTAATCAAGCACCAACCCCTCGTTCCAAATAAATTGATTTTAATTCCCGTCCTAAAAAAGTTGATTTTTTCACAAAAATTTACGTGCGGTCTATTCCAATGCTTCTCTTTATTGCAGGAGACAAAATTCGTGTAATCGACGAATATCAGTGAACAGAACGTTTCTATCAAAGCATGAATAAAGAGAGACGATGGATGAAATACAGAATATTCAGATTAGGAAGCACGGTATACTACGTAAAACTTCGACTGCGCATCACGAGGATTGTGCATGAGAGATCTATAAGAATTTGATCGAATTAAGAACCGAAACAATTCTATTTAAATCGTTCGGAGATCATCGAGAGTCATTCTATTATTTTATTATATATTGTCAAGTAAAAATCAGTCTGCAGCCCTGCACTCCTAAAATATCACAGGAAACGACATCTTCAGCAAATATTCACGCTTCTTAACGGCGTGAACTCTATTGCCACGAAGAAAAACGTAACCCCCTTGCAGTCCTAGCCAACAACCTAATTACCAGTGCTCATTTTCCGCAGCAGCGGAACGCTTTACAGCTCGAGCCGCGTAAACCGGTACTCTTTACGACGTCACATCGGGATATTTCATAAGACGTGTACTCTCTTCTCGCGCGAATTACCTGTACAGCATAATTAACGGCATCTCCAGCGCGCGAGCTTCACAATATGAAGATTAAGTTCGCGCATAATTACGTATTAATATTATAGAAACACACACCGTGTGTGTCGCGTCACGAAGGCTCCGGCGAGCTCGAAGACGCAGTTGGGGAACGTGATGGAAGTCGAGAGGGTCTTGGTAATTGCGCCCACGGCGATTCCCGATCTCGTTGCGAGAGCGCGCGCTCGCATGAAAATAGTCGATATTGAACTTGGCGATCAGTGTCACGATGAAAACGGCCCTTAAGGCGATATACGTCACCGTTCAGCGTCGTCGAGCGTTCTTTCTCGACGTCCGTAAAATATAACCGCCACCGACACCCACGCGTCGTCGCCGTGTCTACAACGTATGTACACTGTACGTATCGCGTATGTACGAGTGTCTGGTATAGCGTGTACGGGAATGGGAGGAGGAAGATGGAAGAGAGTCGAGCCGGAGAGAAAATAAAAGGCGATTGAAAGGGGCAAGAATGGCGGAGTACAGGCGTACCGAAGAGAAAGATCCGGTGCAAGCGCGAACACGGATGCATATGTGTATATACCGTGACTCGCGAGTTTTTCAACGCGTAGATTTTCTTTTTCGATATGTTGCGCCTGCTATATGAAATAGTTTGGAATTTTATTAGAATATACCCGTACCGACGTTCTGTACGAGTCGAAACAAGTATCTTACAGTCGCCAACAGGGATGTGCAATCGGGAAACAGACAGAAGCTAGAATCTACACGGTGAGAGTAAAAAAGCATAGAGGTACGAACGTACATAGGAGAGGAATTAAAACAGAGGAAAAATATAGAGGAGCAGGTGGAAAAGAATTAAAAGAGGAAGACGGGTAGATCGGAACCGGATAGAACGGAAAAATTAGAGAGGAGGTATCGAACGAGGTACCGGGGTACCGGGAGAAACGCATTGTGCGCGCATACAAGGGAGGAACGCGATAGAACGTGACAGGGAAAGGCTGGCAAAAAGAAAAGAGCGACGGAAAAATACAAGGGAGAAGAAACAACAGGGTGAAACGGGACTGAAAAGGAAGAAGAGAGAGAGAGAGAGAGAAAGGGAGAGAGAGATGGACAGAGAGTGGAGCAGAAAAACGTTCACGGTGGCTGCGCCTATGCGCGACCTCGCGTATACGTATACATACGTATACATCCATTGTCGCATCCGGCCACATCGTCCCGGCCATGGCTCGTATAAATTATCAGAAAGATTTTATCACCCAGTGCAGGCTTTACGGGCACGCCAGTCGGTGCTGCGAGCGAAATAAGAGTATATTTTCGCTGACTGCTTCGCCTCCTTAGCGTAACGTATAGGCGCGAGCACAATGCCTGCTGCTACCAATAAGAAGTGTTTTGTCGACGAAACAAGCTGCTGGCGTGCCCCCACGTTCTTATACATGTGGCTTTCCACTCTTGTTCTCCCCCTCTCTCTCTCTCTCTCTCGTCGTCTTTCTCTTGGTTTCGTCCGGGTCGTTAGGTCCCGCGGGAGAGAGGCATCCTCGCACCGACCACCAATCATCTTACTCGCGAAGTAGTTTGTCAGTTTCCTAAGGGCAACCGGGAAAATTTGTCGTTGCTGTGGGATGTACAAGGACCACGACCAACGAACGACTTGGTCAGACATATTGCTGCGCGAAGCGGGAATGAAAGGTTACACCAACTTATTAACGCTGCCAGAATCGCTAAAATAAGCAATTTATTTTTCATAAAAATTGTATAGATTTACTACGGTGCATTTTTCGGAAGTCGAATTTCGTTGTGGAAGATACGCAACATACGAAAATTTTTTTCACCCAAGTTTCGAAGCTTCAGTAGCGTTCATCCCGCGTACGGTCGATCGTTTCATGCTTCAGTAATATTAACCTTTCACACGCGTACAATCAGTCATTAACGATTTTATCGTAGAAACGAAATAGATATAGAAGGTACGTCGTTCGAATAATTACGAGCGAATCTCAAACACGGTAAAGTACATGTCGAAAGAATAAAAAAAGAATAAAAAAGATTGTTACACTTTGAATATATTCATCCCTCGAAGAGATTAGAACTTAAGGCTCTAGTTGTTGTGATTCACCTTACTCAATGTGTACCGGGGCTAGACAAAAAAGTAATAAATTTCTCTAGATACCGGCGATTTGCCACAAGTCGAGCCATTTCACGCGACTGTACCGAGACGTGGAACACCGGTTTTTAGAGTCGACCGCATTTCTACTTATAAATTGCTGATTTACACGACCGCGATAATGCCATTACTGCTGTGGCTTTCCTCGCTGAGCTTTTTGCCAGCGGTCGCTGCAATCCACAGCTTGGCTAAAAGGCGCTTCGTTCGCGGAAACCTCCCTCCCTTTTTGCGTCATCGCCGCGACGCGACGACCTAAACGATACGTTCTCGAAAACAGTAAGAAACACCAGTCTCACGAACAAATTAATAAATGTCTTTCGCTGATACATTCTTGGAAAATGAATCGGGCGGATATTTTAATTGAATCGTTGATTTAATCCAGCAGATCTTGAATATCTTTGCGATTAGAGGGAGAAAAGGGAAAACTTCTGCGAATGCAAAAAATTATCGTCATATATTTCGTCACTCTAACAACTCCTATGCTATTCATTATACTCAACACTCACGTATCTTCCGTGTACCATTGCCTAACAACAATTCGTTAAACATTCTCTGGCTTTCCAAATAGTCATCAGTGTTCCAAATCAATGGCGGATTCTTTGTATTTTTAACGTAGCAGTGCGAAAGACGCTGCGACGACAAAAATAATTGTAAACAACCAGAGACACTCCTCAACGGTGTGACGCAATGGTGAACGTTTGTTTGGCCACGTCGTAGTTGCGACTAAATGGAAACTGGCAACGCGGAGAGCGTGGATGATAATGGGAAAAAAGCGAGAGTGTTCTTCTCTCTTCCCGAGTCATCTTCCTCGCTCACCGGGGAAGAAAGTGTGTCGGCGACCGAAAATAATCCCTGCCGGTGGTTCGTTAAAAATATTTTCAAGCGGTGAACTCGACACGACGCACGGTACGGCATTCGAGTGAGGATTCGGGACGAAAATCAAAATTCGTTGGTCATGCTCGCACGTTCACAGGCCACGTTCTTACGTTCCACAGTGCGGCATTTGAACGAGGATTCAGGACAAAAATAACAAAAATGCATATAATTCCCGAAACTCGATGTCAAGTGATTCGAATGGAGTAAAAGTCCGCTTAACGAATCTTTCTTAGTATTTTCTCTACTCCCTGGCTCAGTTGAAGCATCTTGAACGTTTATTTCTTTGTCTAACCACACACGGCGACGTTTAAATGAATAACGCCGATCCCGGGAACGATCTTTCTATTCCTTCGTAAGTGTCATGCAGAGATCATTTATCCTCTCTTCCGTTTCGTTAGATATCGCGCTGGCGATGAATAAAGAACAGAGTTTTTGTGTATCTTTTAAGATTCTTTTGGAATAAACGTAGACTCCTCGATCGAGTCGCGGTTACGAATAGAATTCATTAAAAGAATAAATAACATGTAGCAGTTTTCAGCAGCAAAAGATTATGTGGCAATGCAATACAATACCTTTTTACTACGAATTTTCAAATTAGGGACTAAAATTATACATATCTTTTCCTAAATTCTCCATACTTAAAGCGTAACAACGCTATGCTGAACGAGTGAGTTAATTTTCAAGTGATTAAATTTTGATGCGCAGAAGACTTTTGCCAATGTTCCCGAAAGATCAAAATCGAGCAACGATTATTTCGATCTTTGTTCACTGCCGCACTGTGCAACGTCAGTGCGCGCGTTCTCCAAAGGAAAACACCGTTATGTAAACGCTGGTGTCGGTGCAATGAGAAACATTTTTCTTACGGTCGCGCGTCAATGACCGTAGTAGCTAGTGCTGGAATACGCCTTGGCGGATAGAGAACGTTCGTTCTCTTCTTTTCTCGTGATAAACGAACCGCGCTTTTAACCTTCGGACAACCTCGGCGAGACAAACCGCGTGCACCACTTTCGCTGATGGATGGAACGCAAGTGAAAGATTGATTCTCGTTTAATGACTGTCATGGACCTTCTTGCTCGTGGCCCTATCATGCGGTATATTAATGCTGTTTGCGTTTGCATAGCTTACTTGCGTGCGTGGTACATTTTCTTAGCCTGGTTTTCAGTGTAATTTGATTATTAGTCAGCGGATTTTCACGTATTTCTAGGAAATTTGACAGTAAAAAATTGTACAGAATGCGCACAATATGACAAGATATAGAAAATATCCAAATTAGTGCTTTTTTATGATATTTGTCAGGTAAAACGATCTTTACCGAGATCCTACTTTTTTAACCTCAAATATAGAAATTTGCATAAAAGTCTACCATCCACTGATTATTCCATTTTGGTTATCGATTATTCAACGCCCAATATCGGTATTCGGTTTGGTTATTCAATTATTTGTTACATCATACGTGAGCGCAAGAAGAGTGCAGACCTTTTGACTTATCAACTAAGCCGAAACTTCGAACGCTAGTAAAATTCGTGCTTTCGTTGAAGTTATGAAATAACGGAGTTTTCTATTCTCTAATTTCTATCCTATTTCACTGTTTCGACAGACACGCGAGAACAATTACATATCTTGTACGAGTATGTGTACGCATTTTGGTCTGCAGACGTTTCATTCGCTAGAACTACGGTCCATCAGAACATCGTTCTTGACCATAGCATAATTCATAGGATTTATCGAAACGACGTGTGTCAAAATTTTCCTCCAACATCTCTCGACCATTTCGCCATATAACGCTAGCGATCGCGATTGAAAACGCAGAAAATGAGTAATAGGAGTTACGAAAGAGGTTGATGGCGGGGAATTTCTCAATCCGCGATATATAGATTTCAAGGAAATTTTTACACCAGGTTGCCCCCGCGTAACTTTTCAGACTCGGTTCAGAACGCTGCGTCGTATCTGATTTTCCCCGAGGCGCGTTTAAATCAACGCAAACGATCGGAAAAAGCACTTCCCACGGTTTATAGAAGAGATAACACACATAGCCTGGCAGTCCAAACACGTATTAACTCTTCCCATTTTGACTAATTTATAGCTTGGGAGATCGCCAGCTACGGTTATATACGGATACGTTTATATCTGACATTTATTTCGCGGATATTTCTCCCTTCTCCCCACGGTTCGCCAGAAGGTATCGAGAGAAATGTCATCCGTACAAACGAACGAACAAACGAAAGAACGAAACGTACCCCGTGCAGGATAGACATCACGATAATGTGTTGCAAATCTCTGCAGTTGGTCCATCTTTCCACGGTATTTTGCATGATAGAAGAAGCACGAGTTTTCGAGCTATTCTACTCGTGTTGCAGTAACTGTTGCGTGGGAGTTGCGAATGGAAATGAAACGAAAAAAGAAAGAGAGGAAGAGGAAAAAAAAGAAGAAAGTTTCTTCGTTATACGGTCTCCGTTGTTGCATAACCCGTGTGATGCAACGAATAATTTTTCTTGAATAAGAATAGCGTTCTTTAGCTTCGTGCACACCGTTTGTTTTGGGTCGACAGCACGAAAATAAGAAAATTGCAGTCGCTGTTGCGACGCGGAATCTAAATTGTGTTATTCTAACGTGCAGACATTGCAGTTAATTTACCGCACTCGTAGCTGTAAATGCGTCTCTGTACAACTACGCAGGTATGCGAGAAATATTTCGCACAATTGTTGCGACGAGTCGTCGATTTTCTACTTTGATACATTTCTTTTCCAAGACATCGGATATTCATGGAAAGTAAACGTGGAATGTATTTTATCGCGCGTTGTATCAATTTTGCATCAAGAGGGAAACAAAATTGGAGGAGTGAAAGGCAGATGAGGATTAAAACAGCTGAATTTGGCCTGGTTTTAATCAGTATAGAAAATGTCGATAGAATAATTATTCTGTCTTATCTTCATCCTCGTTTAAAACGAAACTATATTTGCGAATTCCAAGTAACTTACGACCAGTTCAAACCGTTAATTCTATAAAATCTCCGACGTTACAACAAATACATATTCACCAGCGAGGAAAGAACATAAGCCTGGAGCAAAAATTGTGAAAATAATATCAAGGAAACGCCCAGGAAATGTTTCAGCAAAATTTTTCCTTCTTTCTTAGCGAACAATGAACGATAAAAGAGAAAAAGGGGGACGATTTCTTTTCGAGACAACAAACAGAAAGAAATGGCGAAGGACGAGAAAAATAGAAGTTTCATGGACTTAACAGAACCGTCAGGACCGAGAGACGCGAGGTACGGCATTGAAAGGCGTCGTTAAAGTGAAATTAATCGTGATCCGTGGCCAGGGTCGACTCCGTTTCGTCGTAATTAATCGGCCGTTTCGCCAACTTTAATTGTTGAGCAGCGAAATACACGGTGATTCTCTCGATCTCGAGCGAGACGGTCGCTTCACCGAGCTTTAGCGATCCTCGATCCTTTTTTCATCGTTGTTGGATAGTAAATAACATGGAATGGCGAATGACAGTCTCTTGAATTGGTATCTTGATCGGACTCCACCAGTTTCGAGAAACGTGATATACTTGAGATTGCACTCGTGTTGTCCCGATGAAAAAGATTGTGAAATTTTTGACCATGAAGTATTCATAGAAATAAGTAAATGAATTTTCTCTGTTATCTTTTCTCGTCAATTTTTATATTTGTTTAATTTTTTGTCGCTTTTTAATACCGGCAAAAAGAAGTAAAAATAGTTCATCAGTGATTTTTGTTTCGTTGTATCATTAAATTTCACGAATTTCAATTCGTACCTCCGTTTTGATATATTTTATAACGCGCAGCTATCGATTTTTGTATAACACGAGATTGCTTTTTATTTTATATCTTTTTACTTGGAAATTTTTAAACAATGCCATGTTGGTAAAAACAAGGTGGGCAAAAATAATTGTTCGAAGACGACAATTCATAGGTTGTAGACGAATCGAGTTACCTCGTAGCCTTTTAACTTTTTTTTAGCGAAAAGGAGAAGAAAATTGAGAAGAGTCGCCGTGAGACGAGCGCAGCGCGAATTATACTTCGATAGTTCGATCAAGTTTCGCGATGGCTCGATGTTACTGCCCATAAAAGTATCTATCGTAGGCGACGCCGAAGACTCTAGTCAACTTGATGACACATTTAACTCTCACTCTTTATAGTGTCAGCCATAAATATAAAGCTGATCGTCGGGAAACATTTGAATACTTCTTCGTCTTCTCTTTTATATGTACCATTCGCGAAAGGTCACTTACCACGATCATGATTATCCATTCAGATTCTCTTACAGCGATCCAATTTACACGAAACTGTCCTTTATCTTTCATTTTAATCCTTTTGATGTTTATAAGTAATTTTAGTTAAAAATTTTAAAGACGAATTATACTAAAAATTTGACAAGCTTGAGTAGATGTTTGCGAAATAAACATTATATGGGAAAATATTTAAATACGAAAACTGTGAAAATTATTTACAACCATTTTTATTGAAAACTTGTAAGCAGTTTGATATTAATTATTATGATGATGAAGATAAATTAATAAAATTGAGAACGTCTGTGACAGACATAATAAATATGACTACCAGCATAAATAGGAAATAGTCGACTCTTGTTAGACACGCTTATTATGAACGTCACGTGTTCTTTATGCGAAATTCATAGACACCGATCAGAAATTAGAGTGTATTTTCAGGATAGAACCGAATAAGACCATACTGGATCTTATGCATACCAACGATACGATTTATGATACGACGGGCCTATAAAATAATAGGCAATAGACAGATTCTGCTTTTTCATCGTAAAGGTCTTCCTGTCGAACTTATGCATCACAATGAGCTTCCTTTATACTTTATACGATGAAAATCAAACGTATTCCACGGTTTTCCTATTCCTGTTTTAAAATACTGATTTTCCATCCCTTGCGACATTTACTTTTTATCTTTTGTCATTTCTTTTTCAAATACGTTCGTTTAACAAATTTTCAATTTGAAATGGAAATACCAAAAAAAAAAGAAAAAAAAAGAGACTTTAGTGTTACTTATCATAAAGTAACGAAATAATTAACAATTTAACGTTACTATTTCAACCGCATGGTAATTTTAAATTTATCTCGAATCCCATTTTTATGTAAATTTTTTACCATCGCCGGAAGAAAATTTTTTTAATGAACTTATCATGTGAACCGTCATATTGAAAATGAAAAAAAAAGATATAGATTAATCCAGTTATTTCGCCAGATTTATAATAGCTTATTTCATTTTCTTCCGTTTCTATTTCAATCCACTTTTGCAAGAACGTCAAGTACGATTAAAATCAAGAGTAAGCTTCGCTATAATTTATCCCCGAGTTTCCAAAGTTTCCAGCGATGAACGTCACATCCCAGCCTAACATAGTAAACGAAACTTACTCATTTTCATTAACGCTTCCACAGTTTATTCGCTTCCTGTTTTACCGTATTCTCCGTCAAACGAAAGCGAATGTATTCCAATTTCAAGCTAGGATAAGACAAACGAGTCGAAAACTTTGCCAACACGAATGCAGGAATTTCAATTGATATTACGAAGAACAGATCTTCTCTCTCGAGTAATGAAGTTATTCTTTCAAATATTTTTATACGGTATGTGGAAACACCGCTCGGTTATAAATTAATTATATTCTTCTCTCTATATTTACAAATTGTTTTTTTTTTGAAAAAGTGGCTAGAAATGAACGATATTTTATTCAATAGAATGTTCTTGGAATTCTATGGAAACGCATTGCCAAGAAACTCTGAAAATTCGCGATGAAATTATTCGAAAACTCGACGACTCGATAATATAAAAGTTAATTTCATGTTAATTCTACGGAAACAGAACGAACAGTGCTAATCACGAATCACAGAGAACGGTAACAAACGAGGTGAACTTTTAACTCTGTCTAAGCAGTGTATTGCGATTTACTCGAATCTCCAAGCATCGAAGCTTTCTAAACGATCCGTAGTAGTCCTATAGGATAATCACATCGCGCGTTACCACGCTACAAAATAAATACAAATTCCGCAATTCCGCGGAGACACATCGAATCACCTCGCAACCGAACAAAATCCACCATTTCTCCTAGTACTCTTCTCTCACGCAAACAACGTGAACAGCAAAGTTCTCCGAGCAACCTACGTCGAATCTTATTTATTTACCGAATAATACACAAGCGGAACGTACGAGCGACGAAATGCTTCACGAGGATCGAGTAATTAATTCAAGACGAGGGACCAAACGAAAGCACGAGCGACTTAATGTCATTCGCGGCGCGCGGAGGATACTATCAGGACTTTCGAGGCGGCTCCGACTCACGAATGCAATCTCTTTCCATTGGAAACGGTGTTTCTCCCGCCGCGACTATCGAGGATTGCAATGAAATGTTTATAATGGTGCAAACACACGCGTGCGATCCGAATGAAATCCCAAACTCGTTTGTATGCAAATTCCACCGCCTGGCCCTTCCCCCTTTCTCAGCCTGTCTTTCCACGCGTTCTTTCGCTTCTATCCCTCTTTTCTTCCATCTGCAGAGCCACCCTCGCGTACGCGTGCACCCTCCGCTATAGTAATTAAGCGACGTTAAGAGGTTCCTGCGTTTCCCCATTCTTACCTTAGGCAGTTCGCTTTAATTGTTACGCGTCGATTGCACGCGTGAAATTTTTTAGTCTTCTTTTTTGTTCTTCTTTCTTTTTTTTTTTTTTTAGTTTTTAACGTTGAGGGATAGGTTGGCGAACGATTTTGGAAATTTTATGAGAAATCGGGGATGGTTTCGCGAGATAAGGGGATGGTCGGTAGGACACAGCGGGGTCCAGATTAGTGGAATATGGGGATCGTAATATAAAGTGGAATAGGGGTTGCGATAGCAGGATTTTAGGGGGTGATCTCTTTCTTGCTTTGTTTGCTAATAATCCGGATATGTTTTGAATTCGGGAGTTTTTACGAGTCCCAGAGAATCCGAAGTTCGTTTTTACGTCTCGATTGTCATAGCGTTGATCTAGATTTTTAGGTCGGCCTTTGGATTAGAATGTCGTGACTTTAGTTGCATCAAAAATGAAACATGGAAATATTCGTTTTCGAAGTATAGTAGCCACAGTCCGGATGTACAGGCTATTTTAATAAATTTGAGTACAAATAACGAAGTATTATTTCGTATGATGTCACAGTGGATCAAAGCGACTGGCTTCGATACTTTTGAAATGTACATTCGTATAATGTCCTAGTTAGAGCCTATAAAAATTACGCATCGCTGAATTTTGCAATCTTTCAATCAATGTATTCAACGAGAGTTTTCTGTTTCCTTTCCCGTTTAGTTTATTGACTTGATTTATCGATATCCACGGAATTCTATTCGGTTTTAAATCTTCGAAATTGAATATGTAACGCCTGCCGCAGATACGTGTGAAATTCACCCGCATCTCGTTACATACGAAATTTTGTCAATAATGATACCATAACGGTGATAGCCCGACGCAAAGCGACGATCGTTATGATATGGAAATCATTATCGACGCTATTGAGGCACGTTTATGCGGTGTTCGTTCCTTTAATGAATCTATTCGTAATTTTACGTGCGTTTGTCTCCATTATGAGCGAAATTTCGTTAGTTCTTTCCAGACATAGAAGATAATTCTATTGTACATTGAAATTATTATAATTACTTGAAGTATATTAAATTACAGGATGAAAAAAAAGAGATAGAGAATTATAAAAGCACATGTAGAAATAAGTAAAATGTGAAGAATATGATTTTTTTAAATTAAAGCATCGTTTTTTAGAAAATCGTGCATGATACGCGCGTATCTGATAAAGTTCCAAATTCGACTCTCTCAGAATCTTCAAATGAAAACGATGCTCCAAATGAACAAATTTTATTCCAAATATTATTTATTTATTCGAATTATCCTCGCACGTAGAATAATCTCCAGTTGCATTCTACTGCATTGTGCTACATAAATTATTCTGTAAAATTATCAACACGTATTTATCGTGCAATTTCTACAGTTTCCACGGGGCCCTTTAAGGTGCACATTTTGCCTCGAAACGACGAACCCGCTATCCATCGAGAACCCGCGCACCCTTGATGGATCTTGCGATCGTTTTTCAGAAAATTTCGCGTAGAAACTCGCTCCGTTTCCAGGTCACCGACAGCGTCAACGAGTTTCCTCGCGAAGCTTCCCGATTTCATCGTATATTTCCCATTTTTAGAAAGAGTACCCCACGTTCGTCGAGCTATCCAGTTCCAGTCAGCGCGGGCAAATTGCGTTTCGTATCAGCTCTGAATTGCGGATTTGGCGAGCGAAAGCGAGCAAAGAAGGGAAAATAAATGGCCATCGGGGAATCTCGAGGACATTTTCGGACGAACGAGAAATCGTTCTTCCCCTGTCGCCACTGTACCAGGCTCGTTTAATTAAAAATTAACGCGATCAACGCGATGCAAAATATTATGCAAGTTGGGGAAAGTTTCGCCGAGAGATACGATGTACGAGGGCAGTTAATAGGCGAGGATTAGCCTGATTTGTATCTGGCAGAAGGGTTTCTTAGTTCTTCCTTAACGTCTGTTAATTTTGCCTCGTGCAAAAATTGAGAAAACTTGGACGAAATATTCGGAATTTAATTAGCAATGGATAAGAATTTTAAACTGTTTCTACGTGGCTAAGGAAAAATATTTGTCCCGAGTGTTAGAGCAAAAAGTAAGTTATTCTCATCGAGTTGTTTGCTTTAATCCGGTCGCATTCTTTCGGCTATTTTCGATCAAACATCTCTCAGTATTTTCAGTATCAGTATTTTTTAACATTAAAAAATATTTCAAATTCGAGTGAAATATGGAAAGACTGTTATTATTGAAAGGGTCGTTGCCAGCAGCGTGAATGTTGTTTTCAATTTTACGCTAGATATCTTCCCAAAATATTACAAGTCTTTTCTGTTACTAAAATGCAAAAGTACTAAAATTCGAATATCGTAGCAGAGTTAAGAAACAACTCTTTGTAAGATTAGAAATTATTTACGATAGAGTCTCGGTTATTCGAAATTCCGTATTATTCGACGTGCTCTGAACTTTACCATAACTTCATAGCATTACTTTATCTCTTTCGAAATTTTAACACGAAGAGTACGAAAATGTAAATAGTTAGATACTGTGAAAGCAATTAATCAAACTTTCAACAGGTTAAGTAATTAATTAAACTTAAATACATGTACAACATTATATTATCAAAACGTTATCTACGATTTTATTGTGCGATTTATGAACACTAATAAACCTTTCCGAGTTCTCGATTATTCGAGGTAGGTCAGTTCCACATCATCTCGGATAATCGTGTTGTATTAACAATAAACGAAAAGTTACGTCGTTCACGAGGAGTATAAAATTAATTTACTACGTTAAATAGCTACAACGAATTTACTATTTTCCAAGTAAATACATTACATTTTCTTCATCATCTGTTGAAAAGACATTTCTTCTGTCTTTGATCAATTTTCGAAACGAATGTTTGACTGGCACTAAAGAAAAATCGAAGAGGCGGAAGTTGGAGAACTTCAACACGGCCGTTACCATCCTCCACCACAGAGAATTATGTGATACTTCGATTCAAAACACGTTTCTCTGTTAGACCGTAAAAAACTAGAACAAACATGTTTATCGCGTGTTACAGGCGCTGCAAAACATTTCCAGCTGACTTCAAAGAGATTTAAAATTATTTCTCCGTTCGTGCGTTGCAAAAACAAGCCGATCGTCTTTCCAATGCTCAAATTTTTCATATTAGAACAGAAAACGTCGTGTTTGATATTGATCGATCACATTTAAGTAAATCGCTCGAACTGTAATGGCGTTCGCAATTTTGTGATCGTAAAAAGAAATTTGCTTAAAAATTGGATTGCTTGTATTATAAAAGATTGACAGAACCGAGTGGCAATGGTTCTGAATGGATTGCATATAAATGAACAATTTTTATAACGAATTTCAGGATGTAGTCGAAAGGAATAGATTAAAAGTTGGATACTCGAGTTCTCGTGTTTCGTGGAATTCAGGAACAAGACAAAGAGGATATTTCTGCTACAGATATTCGCGGATCTCAGATTGTATTTGTAAAGATACGGCGGAAGTTTGGAATTTTCTAGGGAAACTCTAATCATCTTATACTCGGCCCTTAATCACCTTACTCGCTTTGTTAGTCCACGCTTCGTGGAACGCTTAAGTTCACTGCAGCGTCGATGAAAGCTCGTTTCTCAATCCTATTCGCTTCTTATTCGAACTACCCGTTTCCGTGAAATCGGCACTTGTCTACTTGGAGCTTAGCAAATAAATAACGGTATCAACGATGAAGATATCGCAAGCAATTGCTATCCATTTAAAACTCTATGCTAAATATAATTTCGAATCTTGCATCCCATATTTTATTTCCGAGGTTTTACACGTATGGTTCTTTTTATCTGTAGAACTTCTGCAGCTTTGAACTCCTATCTTTTTGAGGGATTTGGTCTACCTTCTCCTTTGCAACTTCTTCTATTTCCTGGCCTTTCACCCTTTGCGATTGAATTTTTATCTTTCACGTGTTCTCTTTTTCTTTTGTTTCCTCCAACTCTCCATCCTTTGTGCTTAAACTTTTCTACACTTTCATTATCCTTATTTCTCCTTTTTTCTACCTTCTTCAAGGTAACTCTCTTGCCTTATGAACATTTTTCTATCCTTTTTCAACGATAAATAAATAAACCGATGGTCGAAAACACGGTACGCTCGTGTAACAGTCCAACAGAAGCATTTCTAGGAAATTACATAAATTCTGTCGGAAGACTCTGTAATTTCAGGTTGTTCCGAACGAAACCCCGACAGCCATTGAGAACTCTAGGAGCGAGGGCGGACTCGATAAATATTAAAAATCGTGTGAATCTCTGGGTCAAGCCACGATCGAACCTTGTACTTCGCGAAACAATCCGTAGAAACAAAACGAACGTGTTTGTCGTCTAAATGCAGAGCAGATACTGTCGCGTGACCAAAGTTCTACGCAAAACCGCGTAGATTTCCAGGTCGACGATACAACGGTCGGTGTCAGACGTCGATGCCAGGAAATTTGCCTATAAAATGCAGGTATATACCGCCGGTCTAAATCACACGGTCTGCAGATAGCACGTGTGCACCGCCGCGTATCGTGCACACCATCGTCGTCTATACACCATATTGGTGACGCGTGCGACGCTAAGTTATTCTGGAAATTGGCGCTGCTCCAAAGATCTTCGCCGGCGTTCTTCCTTCGACACACGAACCCATATGCCCTTCCTGTTTTCCCGTCTTTTCCTTTCCGTTCTTCGACGTCTCCTCCTGAAGTTTCCTTAATATTTCGTTCCGTTCTGTCTGCCTTTTTCGCCACTCTTAAAAGTCTGACCTTGCTTCGGATGCGTTTTCCATTATTTCTTGTAACGGCTGAATGTGCAGGAATTTACTTTGAGAATAGAGTGTGTGTTTTAAAGCGTGTAGATATTTTTGGACAAATTTATTATCTTCTCGTATTTATTATTTCCTTCTTTTGGAGTTTTCTTTTTGTTTTTTTCTTTTTTTTTTTTTGTTTGTTACTTCAGTGGTTTTGAGTTGAATTTTGGAGGTTCTCAAATGTTTACTTCGATTCACGCACATTTTTGTTGCTTTTCTGTGCTCGGAGTTTAAACGTAGATGAATTTACTTCTAGCGGACGATATATCTTTCTAGATTTTCATTCGTCTTGTCTTTCTTCTCGAATCTTGTCTTACTCTATCATTTTTGGACTGTTTCCATTGAAATATTTTTATCATAGTTGTATCTCTTTCGTAGATATAAATTCGTCACACGATGCATCGATAAGAAAGTATTTTCGATAAATCATGAATTTCAATATTGTAGGTTTCTCGTTTCTGAACTGAGAAAATTAAACGATGTAAGGGAATTGAAAATCGACGAACGATATTTTGCATCGGCACACATAATTTTAGACGCATCGGTGAGAGTTTGAGACATCGTAGATGCCATTTTACATACTCCAGATCCGCGTGACTCAGAGCGCCAATTTGAATATGGTTCAACTACATTTCCTTGAGTTAGCATGTTTCCCCGAGAGACTGCTGGAAGGATGTCTACAAGTTGCTGCTCATTTACATATTCCTCGGACCAAGAAACTCTCCTTCGTCGCCAGCAGGATTATTTGCGAAATTGTAAACGTTTTCGATTAACGATTCAGCCCTGTTACAGAGGCACGCGGTGCAAGCTATTCCAAAAATAATAGTAATTTACACACAAATTTCTGACAATCGACGCGAATAACTTTAAATTATGCGAAACTTCCTGAGACTTTTGATTGTTCGAAAACTTTTTAATGATGAATTAAAATAAGGCTGGAATAAAATGGAAATACTACGTTAAAATTAACCAAATATGAAAAAATCGCACGAAGATAATATTTACAGTTTCTAAGGAATAGATTATTTATGCAAAATAAATTTACATGCATTAAGGAAATTACCATAAAAACCAGTTAAAATCAAGAATAAAACTCGTCTGTGATTACCTACTATGGAAACAAGAAGGAAGCACGTTCCATAAATGCTATCATGTCTAATATTGTTTTGCGTCTGCGATCAATCAATTATTTCCGACAAGTAAGAGGACAATAACCGAAACTTTCGTACTTTAAAAATAATACACTTGAAAACCATCGACCATTTAAGCAGGCTTCCCAGTCAAATTCATAGAATTCTAAACACACTTTCCTGTAGTCCATTAAAAATTTTATTTCTCAGTAGCACGCGACCATTTAAATTCGCGTGTAAGAAATAAATTGCTGCGATCTGTGCGATATAAAAAAACAGAGAAAAAATAGTAAAGGAAAGGAGTGACACGTGAACACAAGGTAAAGTGGGCAATTGCGAGGCGAGAACAATGCGAGGACACGAGCTGACCTTGTCAGTCAATTTCATCGATTGACGCCTAATAATCGTTGCGAATAAGTAGTTTCGAAACAAGTATTTTCACCGAAAATTGTCGCGATTCGATGTTACGATTAACCGGAAACCTAACCGCAAAACGGTCCCAGCCGATTGAAGTTGCACGATAAAGCCCCTGTAAGGAATATATCGCATGTTACAGGCAATCTCGGCGAAAGTTTGCAATTAATTCAGTTACGTTGCGTTCAGTTTAGTGTGGAACACGATTGTTTTGCAAACTGTCTGGTTACGGAGATGTTTCGCCAGAATCCATTTCATCCAAATTTCCGTGAAATTTCGCTGTTTGGTATTAATTTTCTGGTAATTCAAAACCGTCAATGAAAGCCTTTCACGTATGTACGTATGCATATCGATCTCTCGCTATACATCGGCCATTCAATAGCAAACCGTTAAATTTTTGAACGATTGCTACACGATTGAAGCTTAACGAGCCTGTTTTAATTAGGTACTATAGTAAAGTATTAAATTTTTGGATGGTCGCTGTACGATTGAAATTTAACGAGTCCGCTTTGATCAGATACGGTGGCTTGGAGGAATCAAGAGTAATCGCGTATTATCTTTGCTACCATCACATAATTCAAAATAAAAACCCATCGAGAAAAAGTTTCATGATTTATCACATGCCACGATATTCTCTCATCAAATTCTTCGAATTTACAAAAAATTACGAAAATTACACGAAGATTTATAAAGTGCGAAAAGCGACGACGAAACTATCAAGTAAATCGGTGAAATTGTTTAATAGCCGCATCATCGAGAAACAGAATTCGACGATGAGAATTGACCAATTAGACAGGTAGATTAGCAGGTTCGGCAAAATGTGCGATTAACAGAGACTTGCTCCTAACGAGTAACGAATAGTTGCATTAGCAATCGGAAGAAATCATCGCAAGCTCCAAAAACTACTTAATCATTCCACGAACACCTCAGCGACGGAATACCGCCCCTAACATCGAGCCGAAAAAGAAAAGAGAAATAAAAGAGAAAGAAAAGAAAAAGGAAGAATAAAACGACTCACAGCCAACAAACAGCAGGCTCCAACCTCATCAACCGGGAAACTTCTCGAGAACAATCTTTAAGGGAAAGGGAAGCTTTAAAAATCAGAAGGCTGGCCCCCGCCTAGAGCAATTTAAATCACCACGAAGACCACGTCGAGACCCGATCGCAGAGTAGAGCTTCTCCTGGCCGCAAATACTGTCCTCGAGGAACGAAGGGATGGGCGAAGGAATCACCCCGTAAATTTGAGCGGGGGTGCGCGCGATTTCCTGGCGATACAAGTTGGCCCGAACTCCGTGCTAAAAGCCAATCTCCAGCCAGCTGCGATTAGCGTGACCGTCCTCGTCGTCTTCGTCATCGTCAACGGAGCCAGCCGCAGCCTGGGGGACGGAACTTCCGAGATAGATAATACCCCGGGATGTCCAAGTTGGAAGACCTTCCCTTCTTCCTTAGCTCTCTCTCTCTCTCTCTCCCTCCCTCCCTGTTTCTCGTCTTTCTCTTTCCCATCCCTCGTATCCTTTCCAACCTCCTTGGCTCCGGGAAGAAACCTTCGAAACTACCACACGAACACGAAGGAACTAAGGAAACGCCACGTGGATGTGTTTGTAATTCTACTTTCCACATGATTCAATTTATTTCTGTGGCGCCTTCGGCCTGGCGACTGCTTGAAAGTCCATCGAGAATGTACACTATCGGCCATAAGAATTTCCACGCCTCCGAATTATTGCAAATACGTAAAATATAGTTTGAACGAAACTCTTTAATTTAATTATCTAACCCTCTGACGTCGGGTTAGATAATCGTATGAATCACATGCAGTTAGCGGTTATCGGTAGAAGCGATAGTTAAATCACAACTAGTGCAGTGGTCATTTTGTCACGTAGACGATGTATGTTCAGGTATTTATAGATACAAAGTTAACAAAGATTGCAAAGATAAGAGGAGGCAATGATATTGTATGTCGTATCAAATTACCAGGAAAGTAAAAATTGTTGCGATCTCATAGACACTATCTAATCGGTTATGGGTTAAAGTGTTAATCCATAACTGATTAATCTGAATAAAATGGAAGGTGGATGAAAATTGGTCCTGCGACAATATCCGAGTTAAGTAACTTAACGAGCGAGTTAAGTGGCGCAGAGTGTTTCAGTTTAATTTAGCGGAACATTTGATCTCGGTTATGGGAAGGAATAGCGAATTAACCAGTAGAAGAACCTTCTTTCACGATAATATCGAAAATATAACAAAAGTATTGGGTCATTCCAATCCAATTGCGTTAGATATGCAAATATTTGTGGATAATAGCGTACATGGTCTGCGAAAAAAACCAGCGAAGATTGGATAGACTGGGAAAAAAGGCGGAAGGCCTGCTGGTATTCACGGGGTCACGGTGAACCCTCTTTCTTTAGTCCTGCTCTTCTTTTTCGGCATAAGGATTACTTTCTTTGGTTGCCGGAGTTTCCTTCAGTTTTCCCTCGATTCGGCTCCGATTTGCGATAATGAGTTTTCAAACTCTTTTAAGCGAACGATGTGTATCCAGCCCGCTTTGCCCAAGGATCGAAGAACGACACACTTCCAGGGACTTCTAGGGGGCTGTGAAATTCTATTTCCTTCCGGCAATCGCTCCTGTTTCCCGACCTAACGAAAATCCCTGCTACACGCCAGGGATATTGGTAGTCGGCTGGTTTAGAACTTGCCAAAGTATCGATAGAAGGATTATCCTTGTTTTTGTTTTACCTTCAGTCTCGATGTTCTATGATAATAACAACGACTGTTGCGTGAGGTAGATTAAATTATCACTTTCTGGGGGATGAAATGAGAAACGAAGGAAGTAATAGAGAAAAGTATTTAGGGGCTTTTAAAGAGATAGTTTGAAGCTCCTTCGTAAGGTTTAGTTTAGTCTCTTAGCTCAACTTTCAATCCTGCTGTTTTCCTCACTTCCTCGCGTTTGTCTCTCCTCAGAGATCTCGTTTCTTTGGAATGCTTCATTTATAAGAAACGTGGAATGCGCGAAATTATATTCACTAAACATATACTAAAAAACTATATTAAACACTAGAACCAAATACTTAAAAACTATCGATATTCGAACAGTATCTATGGAAATGTAAGACCCACATAGACCCAAGGAGAACAGCAGGGTGAATTATACTACGGTCGTTCCATTAAAGGAAACTTTAATATGAAATTAAAATAAGCAATGATTTTGTTCACGTTTTCTACAAGTAGCGGTGTTAATTTCGCTGCGATACAAATTACAGTAATATAATATACTGCGGATGTTTATGTATTTATAGGAAAATTGAGGAGGCACAAAGATGCATAAAATGCACGTAAAATGAAGGATATATAAAATATTCAAAGCACAGCTTCACGATATTTAAGCAAGCAAGACAATTCCCTGTTCAGGTTTCATATTCTCGATTATAATGGCAAAAATATGAATTTACATAAATAAATATTCCCCACCCGTCGCACCAATATCTACATATAGTACAATAGTATATATATATATATATATAGTGCTCATAGTTAAATCGTGTTTTCAAGCCCTGTTCTCCATTAGAACTTAGTGTATCGAACAACGTTATATCCCAAGCATTGTAAATGCGATCCAGAATCAAAGATCGGTCGCATAACGAATTTCTATCCCAAGTCGATTTAAAATCTAAGATCTACGTAAAACCAGAGAATAGATCGATACAGTCACGTGCAAAGACAATCGATCTTTCGCGGCCGCCGTGGGACAAACGATTCTGGTCGTTGCCACGAAGGATTAACAGAAATTTATGCAGCAACATCTGCCACCGGTGTCTCAGCGTTCGCCCGTTGCTGATTCAATCGCGGCACGCAGCTGGGCCAGCGCGCGGCCCGCGTTAACATCTTCCAAGTTGGCAGACGACTTAACATTTATCACGTGAGATTAATTAATGACAGCGAGACAGCCGTAAGCGTATATACCTGGTAAACCGTGCAGATTTCTCTCTTCCTTCCAGCACTCTGCTTCCGTTTCACTTTTGCGCATACGTTTCTCTGTCTTACTGCTTAACACGTTCGTCTTTCTGTCTCTGTCTGTCTGTCTCTCTTTCTGTCTGTTGCTTCCCTGAGAATAAGTCGACGAGCAGTTCTTCTCGAGAACATCTGGTGAACTCGATTTGCTCTTGATACGTTCGTACTTATGTAAGTACGCGTACACGTGTGTATTTTCTCCTCATCTCTTGTTCTTGATATTCCTTTTCATTTTTCGATGATTTGTAATGGTCTGTGTTTGTTGGATATTAAGCTTTTTTTTTTTTTACAGATTTATTACGTTTGGAAAAATATATGAAAATGCTGTAGCAATTCTTTAAATTTAGTAAACGTTAGTTAATATGTTTTGTGACACGATATGTTTTGGTGATGCCAAACGAGATCATATGAATCGCGATTGAGTGTTGATTGATTGAGAATATTGATTCGAACAAAATAAAAAAATCGGAGTAAGTAAAATAAATTTTTGTAAGAAATAGAATGTTTAAGTAACGCTCAGGTAGTGGCATTTTTATAATAAAAATTCATTAGAATTAAGGTAAATAACTTATTCATTCTTCCGTCAATTTCTTCGCGCTGTTAAATATATAAGATATGTTCCTTATTTATAATCAACATTAGTTTATAATCATGTATTTTTATAAACTTAACAAAAAGACTGCGACTTAAGATTTATGGAAATTAATTATTATAAGTAGAATCTACTAATTGTAAGTAGGAAGCTTTTCTCCAGTTCGTCGTGTATTCCTTTGCTGATTGTTCTTTACCTTTACAACGAGAGCCATTGCCATTTTATCTTCCACGTGTCATCGATTACCCATAAATTAGCTTTAATTTGTTCCACTCGTGATACGTTGTAATTGCACCGATGATATATAATTTTATTATAATCGTCTTCTTTGGCACTATAGCTAATACTCAAGAGAATCATAAGAGTTTAAGAATAGGGATTGATTAGTATCACATTCTAATATCATCGTGGAGAATCGCGTTACATGCAATGGAAGCCCAAATGTTAAAAAGAATCAAAATGAAAAATTTGTCTTCTTAAAGCGTCGAAGTTGTCTTTAATCGAAAGCTAGCGGGCACGTTTCTTCAGATAAGAGAAGGGATTTTTAGTTCGACTTTTGGGTAGTTAACAAAGGCTTTTAACTCCGAAAGAACGATCCATCCGTTCAGAGCAAAGTTCACAATCTTCAGCTGAAGATCTTCACAGTGAGAGAGTGGGTTTTCAAGTGACGAGAGTGAGAACTTAACATAAATCGCAACTTACAGAAAGCTGAAAACAGAAAAAAGAAGACAAGAATTGTTATACGATTAGAGAAACGGTATAACAAGCTATAAACAGCTATATTCTTTCTTACTACGTTACTTCCTACTGCGATAATTCTGTCCGATGCATTACGATGATGGAAAGAAAATGATCGATCACGGTATCAACAAATACACTGCGTCTCGTTCACTATATCGATTGACTATTATTCTTTATGATTTTTGTATTATTAAAATAGTGAAATTATTATAAAGATTAAAGTCAATGAAAAGTTAATTAAATTTAAAAGTTCAAGCTCAATCCAAGAATTATTATAATTTTTTAAATACTTTGTTATTCCTTTGCAACGATCTACAATTTTTGATAAAAGCTGGATACCGGACCTTGGTAGAAAAAATAAAAAATCTTTATAGAGAGAGTACTTGATATTCGTCGATTAAAAAAATTCTAAGAAATACAATTCATTTCTTTCTTACATGAAGCACGTAGGAATTAAAATTCAAGTTTGAACGAGCGATCGTCAATCAGCCATTTGTTTTCCACCAACATAATACTTAACAAAAATATAGCATTTTAAAAATTCCGCAAGTAGCAAGAATATTTGTCACTCCAATTAGAAATCGATTAAGCAGCACCTTCCACTTTTCCAAGTACAAAACTAAACTCAATCGCTCCCGTTAACTAACTGTTCTCGCTTTATCAGTGCCAGATAAATTCCCCGAGATAGCCATCGCCCGACAATCGTTCAACTAACAATAACCCCAGTCGGCCGAAACCATGAAAATCCTCAATTTTCTGCACGCGAAATAATGATTCTCGTATATGCGCGACTCGTAAAACACTTTTATAAAACGTGTCGAACGTGTTTCGACTAATGCTGCAGGACCGATAGAAAACGTAAAAGGGAGGAAGAAAAAAAATTGTGGGAAACGCGAGGGGAATGACGGCGCTCGTAAACGATTTTCGACCGTGAGAAAGGGGTGACACGCGCGAAATCGGGATTTTGATTGCGCAAGTTATCGTCGACGAGATCATCGTCGAGCGGCGCGGACGTCAGCTCGGTGAAAAACGACGCGATCGTCTGTTTAATATACCGGGTGACCGGCGATAAACGACGAATAAATTCCACGGTCGGAATCTACGCGCGTAATTACCAAAGTGTCACGGCGCCCCATGCCTCCAGATACAATTCGTACGGGGGGAAAAATACGCTTAATACTTTGTTTCCGTAGTTTTCTTCTTTGCTCTCGTGTTTTTGTTCGAAATTGATGGTGTTCCGGTGGTATTAAAAAGACGTATCCCACGATTGGTGGTAATTTAAAGTCCAGGCGGGAACGAAAAAGGGTTGGGTTCATATAAATTTTAGGTAAAATGTAGTTGACTTTACGCCGCATTCGATGAAGGTGTGAGTACTAGATTAGAAAAGGGCCTTTCAGAGCTGAGGTTCCTTTGAATCGCGGGAAGAATTTTGTTGTACCAATTCTCGTCGGTAGAAACACATTTATTTCTTTTTACGTTTTCGTAAAGAAGGCAGAGATGTTCTACGATTCAGGATTAGTTTCGCTGAAATATTTGATGCTCGAAGCGTATCAATTTTCTACTTTATCGAGTTACAATTTAATAAACGTATAATTGCACGAAGTAACAATAGTAATAAAAAGTCATAGATTTAACTTCAGAAATCGTGAATTTAGTTAAAACGAAGGAGAATTGAAACGATAGAAACGGGAGTACGATTTCTTGTTAATGAAAGCTAAAGAATTATATATTATTCTATGTTATCATTATCGAATTTTTAATCGACGGTGTACGCTATATAGATAATAATAAGATTGGGAAAACGCAAGCGTCCCCGCGACCGCGTGACGATTTCCAGCGGATTTATCGTTTGTAACAGCGCAGACAGGCGCGCGTCCACGGGAATTTATGTCGCCTACGGTTATTTATCTCCTTTTCGGTACGTGCAGGCGATAATTGCGCACCGTGTGGCCCTTAATCATCCGAATTACTATGCCGCAATTTTAATTATTGCCAGCCGCGATTGTACTCGCGAAATCGATTTCAAATAATGGTCTCTCTCTATGCTAGTCCACCAACTAATTAATGTAACTCCGCGTACAACCTCTTTCCTCATACTTCTTTTCTCCCATTTCGTTTTCCACATGAAACCATCCTCGTTCGAATAAATTAGCAATAGTTCGTCGATGGATCGTTTTCGTTCGAGTTTTCATTATCAATCGTGGCTAATAAACTTAAATACTGGTCAATTTTCGTAAATTGAATGTTCTATGAACGTACATGGTGCTCAACGATAGTTAGTTATGCTTCTTTTTAATCTCTCGTTTAGTTGCTGCTGGAAGTAGCGTGACAGGAATATTGTTAGGAATGTCATTATCGAGGAATTTTAATGGCTTATAAAGATATTTTATTTGAAATGGAAATTCAAATCGTTGCATCGTGGCGCCATTTTCATAGATCAATGAACAACCTCGTGTTCTGTAGAAATCTTACATTTAGTTTCACCGTTGTTGTAATATTGGAAGGTTCGATAATGCTATTAGAAGAAGCTAATCTGAATTTTTAATTTTGCGGTAGGTGTAGTACAATTTTTGCTATCAAAAAAGAAGCCTTCGAGAATTTTTTATCGGTTGCACGGATAGACGAAATTACTTATTTTTTTTGTATGTAACCTCGTAAATACGAATATTTCGATCATAAAGGAAATAAATTTTCTTTTTAATCATTCTTTTTCTATCTCTTGTTACACCGTTATACGTAAAAGGATTAATCGTTGTTGAACGATACGCGCTTGACAGTTGACTGGTTGCGACGAAAGCCAAAAGGAAAAATGGACCAAGATCCTCTTAACGCGATCTCACCTCCATCCATAGACTGAGATCAATGACACTTGTATTGGTTGCAACATTCACGTATCACGTTCTAGTCGAGCGCATTATTGGGTCGATAATAGATATGCGTTGGAAAATTTCTCGAAAAGAACAGCGCGTAAGGAAATCAACGCCAGCCGTGACACACCGACGCATTGAAAATGCTCCATTGCTGCGCTTTTTTTCCATCAGATACCATAGTCGACGCTGACATCACGGTCCGATAGAACGTATTACTCATCGATAGAATATTTGGCGTGAATATTTTTTTAGAAAAATAAAAATTGCGTATATTGAAATAGGGTGATAAATGATCGTTCAAGTATGACGTGTCGCCATAGTTTTCATCGTTTCGTTAACTTCCATCCAAAAGTTTTTTCTTTTGACAATTTATTGAATCCTTGAGATCGTATTTCAACATTTTATATACTGCTTTTACGTAACACATTAATTTCTTCTGCACAGAACGTATTTAAACGAAGGGAAGAAAAAAGCCCTTTGAGCAGTATACATGCAACAAGACCTATTAGATCTCCAAAGTAATATTTCAATATTTTTAATATCGTTTTGCAACAAAAGCATATTTCAATAATATGTATTCCCCTCTTTCGCCCTCAGGACATATTACATCCTCAAAGCAATATTTCACCATTTCATTATAACTTACGTGGAAGAAACCTCCATTATTAAATTCTGCTCTCTATAAATCCTTTCCTATTACACGTTCATAACAACGAACAGTAATTTGAGACCTTATATTTTTTTGTTAAATGGAGTGCCGAGAATCGTAGTGGTGTGCGACAGTCCACTGTTAGCTTTCATAAAATGTTGTGTTTTGTGTTCGTCATTATAAAAGATTGAGTATATTTTTTAACAAAAAAAGAATATATATATTTGATTAATATTAAATTATAAACTATAATAAAGTATTTAATAATATTTAAATAACAATGAAAGAAACGTATATCGTTACAGTGAATAAAGTAGTAACTTAATAAATTACCGAGCTGAAGGGACGATACTTTTAAAGTTCTCAAGTTCTCAAGATCTTGACCTACGACACCATGATCCTCAGCCAAATGTTTCTCCTTGTTGAATAAATATTTCCTTCGTTTAAATGATACATCGTTTTCGCATTTCCTGTAAATATTAACTCTATGCAACAGTCAAGTACGTCTGCGTAAAACATCTTTAAACGAAGGCAAGAGAAGAGCCATCGAGCCGCGTGGATGCACTAGAGATATTCAAGCGGTGATATACACGTGTACCGTAGCTGTTTCCACGGGCCACAATCGGTGATATTCGCGCGTCGCGTCGCGTTCCAGTCGTGCCGCGACGTACGAACGAGAACGAGGTCAATTGACTGTGCCACTGCTGCACACGGGACTAGACGTGTACACACCACGATACCAATCGTGTACAATGCAATCGTTCCCAAGAACGGACACAGTGCCGGACAAATACGGCTGTCATTGCCGACGAAATCGTAAACACGCGAAAACAATAAACCTTATTGATCTCCAGTACATCCGTCTTCTTCGGGTAAATTTTACTTGGAAAGGAAACTAGCCCTTTCGCATGGCAAAACATTGAATTCGTCAGAGATGAATACTACAGAGATGAATAGATCAGTACTACTTAACGAAAGTTGGTAAAAGACAATTTAGCATCGTTAAAGAGGGAATTTATTTGGAAAGTCTGAGAGATGCTGTATATTCGTACTTTTAATTATAACATGGGAAGGATAATAAAAAGAAAGTTTGTTCACTGCTTCTGATTCGTCGTGGAAAATTTTGATACAAGCAATTATGAAATCACGCGCGTAATTTTTTAACGGAGGCTAAACGCGCGATTAGCATATCGAAATACTAAACAACATATAGAATAACAGTTAGAAAGCTGAGTGGGATTGCGGATCCTACTTTAAAAATTATTCGAACTACAAAGGTATTTCTTTGCCGTTCTTCTCAAATTTGAGTATATTTCGAACTATTATATAACCATAATCTTCGTTCGTGAAACAGAAGTCCATCGCCAAAGGTCTAAAGGATTAATCAATCTTGCAAACAATGAACCAGCAAAACACTATCTCGCTAAACGTCGTTGACTTCGCCAAAAACTTTCAACCAAGCCCCGCTACCATCAGCTCGATTCACGAAGTCCCGCATCTGTGCTGCACAGTGCACACAATTTCATTGTACGCACAACAGGAAGCCCGTAGACAGCAAGCGAGACCCATCCATTCGAACATCCACAGCAGAATTCTCAAAGGGCAACCTCAGCTCTAGGACGATCTTCGCGAGCACTTAACTTCAGCGTCCGGTTACGGTCGATCGTCTATTGTTCGCCTGAATTCCATTAGTTAACACAGTTTCTCGTAAACGAGACGCCGTTCGACGCAAGACACGTCGACGAAGATTCGACGTTAAGTCGGGTTTATTTCCATCTGGGGAGGGACGACGGATGGATGAGAAAGTCGCGAAGAATCGAAGGCGATCGCAAACGACGACGAGGAGGAGAACGATGGAGTAAAACGCGGGGAGAATCGAGCGAACGACGACCACGACGACAGCGAATTAATTCGTCGACCGTATTATCGGAACCGCTCCGTCCATTAGACCGCTTTTTTCCTCGGGACGTAACGATCCGTTCGCCAATGGCAGAACGAACGGCCACCATTCTTTTATTCGCCTCGCGATAGTTAACGAGGACGTCCTTTCCTTTCTCTCCATTCTTATTCGTATATGTATGTAGCTACATATACATATATGTATATGGATGGGTGCTATTGCTCATAAGTATTTGGATAGTTAGCAGGAGATTTGTGGCAGCGGTGATATTTTAACAAAATGAATCTATAGATCGATGCCGCGATCTTTGTAGAATCAGCAGACATTAAACCTGAATCATCTGTTGGCGTTGTTAATCTTTTTCCTCTGATCTGTGATCTGAAGTGAGAAGATTGAGTTCTTTACGAAGTTTAATATTATTATGTGGAGGTAGGAACTGAAAGAACTGAACATACGTCTGTTGCTTTCTAAGCGGAGTTTCGTCGTGTTATCATGAATTTATATTCTCTATATCGATATGTGTGTTAGATAAAATTTTTGAAAAAATGGAGTTAGAACAGTTAAGAACTAAGACGAGGATTTCTTCTGAGCCAAAATGAACATAAAACGATAGACACTTCTTTTTTGCTACAGTGTCTAGAAACGTTATAGCCTTAGATTGGAAATTCTTTTCTCACAAGAGCGAAAGACACGGTTCGTAGTTACCACAAAGGCATTAAAAGCTTCGAGGGATGGTGCATTCACGATTACTAATACCCACCATGTCCCCAATGATTCTTTACGAGAATCGATGAAGAAGCTTGGAGGAAGTTAAAATTCCAAGCTGAAGAAAGAATGGGACTTCGCGACAGGAAGAAGGAAGAGGAAATAAAGAAGGATCTCTACCTTATCCCTTTCGACTAGGCAAATAGGCAAATGGAGAAGGAGAAGGGCAACTCTCTCCGCCAAAAAAAACAGAGAAATCAAGACAGAGCCACGTAGAATCGAAACGAAGGATAGCCGAAAGGATAGAGCCGGTGCTTTTTACTCATGCTGGAACCTGGCGTCGCGACGCCCGACATCTCCGAGCTTCCTTCGCGCGCTTCGTCTCTTTCGTTCTTCTCGTTTCACCCTTGCCTCGTCTCTCGTTGCCCCCATTTTTCTCCTTGTTCCTTTCCATCTCACTTACGCGTCGCCCATCCCCACGCGTGTCTTCCGCATCTCTCTCGCGCCAGCGACGTGTTTCCATCCCCTCTGCTTTTTTACACCCGCCAAAAGCACATTGTTCGACGAAACGTGCACCCTCATCCCCACCAGCCTGCACGCCGTATACTGTGGTCTTGTGCGCGCGGCGTCGCCCTGTCTCTCTTTATCCCACCGAAAGTGTGTTCCAGCAACGAGCACTCAGACCCTTGGCTGCATTCTGCAGCTTCCCGTTTCGC
>NT_176570.1:2116282-2122156 GCF_000188095.3 Bombus impatiens
ATTGTGTTTCCACGACGAGGAAAAAGAGAGACGAAGAACGGAAGAGGGACGATGATAGGAAGAAAGAAGTCTCCGTTGGTCGGAGAGATGTCGGTAAACGATTCTCGAACGCTCTCGCTCTCTATATTTCCGTCGTTCGCCCTTTCTTCCACGGAGTCTCTCCCTCTTTCCGGGGATTTCCACGTTTCTCGGTGTTGTTAGTATCGCGCGATATCTTTTGCCGGAGACTCGCACCTCGCACGGATCGAGGGCAGTAGACGTGGCTGCCAGTTCGAGAGATGAGCCCGACGCGAGGGGAAAAACTATCCGGCGAAGGTTTTCTTTTCGATCGTGTGCCTCTTCAGCCGAGATCAACTGAGAAATTGATGGCCTCGAGGACTGGCTCGAGGTTTTTGCCGTTCACGGCGACTTCCACTTCCGGTTAGATTTTACACTTGTTCGTGATGGGGTGAATAGATTTTTTGCTTGCTTTGGCGAAGGTTTAGTTATTGAAATTATTGGATATATGTACACTGGCTCGTAAAAGTATCTCGAATAGAAAACTTTTATATACGTGTTTATATACAGTGACTGCAGAGAGTAATTGGTAAATTGCCATTGTATTTATTATAGCATTTAGATGTTAATTAATCAAGTCCAAGATCCGAGACACGTTATTTTTATTTTATTTTATTTTTCGTCGGGCAAAATAACACGCGTAACGTCATTGTACTATGCACTGTTACTTGTTAAAAAAATACTTTTTGTAATTTCATTATCACTGCAACGAGAGACGACTATCACGACTGTATTCGTAAACTTTGAAACATCGACCCCGACAGGAACGAGACTTCCCTTTTCTCGAGGAAAGTATCGCAGGAAATTTTCCACGTGAAATGATTTCCCTGTTCGATGGTAGTAGCTTCCTTCTAGAGCAATGGCTAGCGATGTTTGATCCGTTTGAGCATGAATCTCTGTTCTCGTCGATTCGAGGAAGCGTAATTTGTAAAAGGGGAAATCCAATCTGGAGGAGAACCGCGACAAATAGCGAGTCACTGCGACCGAATGGCCGCTATTTTAAAAGGGGGAGAAACGCGCGAAATGGGAAAGCAATAACGCCGTTTCGCGTAGGACTGGTCGTTGGTTTTGTCGTCGGAGATTTTCAGCAGGATGTCGTGTTCGGATAATGGAGGTAAACGTTATGATACGTGCAAAGGAAATTGTGGGAAACGAGATCCTTTGTCGTCGACAGTTCGCTTTAGCTTTTCTCGCTGGCTCTCGTTTCAAGGAATTCGAATCTTTGCCTGAGATTTCAATGGTATGTACGGGCTAGCTACTACTTATTTTTCTGGACAAGGGAAGTTGTATATCGGGCAACAAAATTAATTCTTTTTCGAAGGGCGAAGGGACAAGAAAATATATTAAAATGGAAATCTTAAAAAGTCGATGAGAATCCTCGGAACAGTGATTTATCTCTTTTAGAAAGAAATATTTAGAGAGAAATTTTCTAGGCAGAAGGGCACAAAGTAAGCTGTTTCAGCGTCTACGTGAATTTATCATGAAGAGTATGTGAAATGGGAAAAAATTGAACGTGCTGGCTCTGAAGGAACTCAAAGAGACCATTAAAATTTCAAACATCAGAGATATTTCACAGTCTCTTCTATTAAAGAGCATCCACGTTTACTCTCTGACCATAAATATTAAAACTACATGTGTCGGCAACGAAGCTTGAGATTGGAGAAAAAATTCGGCTGGAATATTATCGTCATTTTATTTACTGTATGATGTCCATTTAAAAATTCGTCCATTTAATCATAGAGCGAAGTCAAGAAATCACCAAATATGTATTTATATGTATTTATATGTATTGTGTTTCAATATGCTGGAATTCCTCACGTATACGTAGATTCCTAAAAGTGTATGTGTCTCAGTTTTTGGACGTTTTATTCGTCAGAACGACAAGTCCTCCGAAAATGCATCCACTCTACTCGCAGCCTTAACCAATCGTAAACTTATTACGCGAACCACCAAAATTTGCCGCTGCTCTTTTCACCCTTACGTCTGATCTGTTTCACGACAACGAAACGTGTAGCCATGACGGGTTCAAAGGCGATGACCTGACGAAGATTTCTATTTTTTCGTCAGTCGGAAAGGATGGCCATTTGTCGCGCGAGAGAAGCTCCGGAGAATTATCGCCCGGGGAGCCGCGAACAGTTAAGGGATGCTTAATGAAGATTAAGGGGTGACTCGTCTTCGCCACCCTCTTACCTAGTTTCTCTTCTCCTCTCTTTCCACCTTCCTGCAGTTAGAGTTTCCTTCTCGGTTCTCCGGTTGCTCGCGCGAACAAGCCGCGCGTACAAGTCGCGCGTATTAGCGGAAGGCAAAAGCGGAATTCACTAGAAGAGACATCGGATACCAGGGGTGTCGTTTCAGCCCTTTCAGAAACAGATTTAACCCTGTCCGGGAGCAGCTAGGAACTGGCTTCAACGGCCGCGCCCCTCTTCGTTCGACCCGTTGCAGCGCATAATAATGAGCTCGAAATTAGAGCAGCTCTTCTCCGCTGCCTCGAATCTTATCAAGAGAACGCGAAATTGGACTTGGATTCTCGCGCGGAGAAAACCACCAATGTCGCGACGCATCCACCCGCTCACCCCTTTTCTATCTTTTGGCATTGCTCGAATGATAATTACAATGGCCAAGCCGTTGAGTCGCGCACCCTCTCCTTCGCGGACGTAAATTGCGCGTTCCATGGGACCTCGCACAATTTGCACGGCCATTGTAGGGCGGCTAATAAATTCTGGATCGTTGATTGGAACCGGAGGATCGAGGCGGGTACCGCCGCTTGCTATAGACCAGACTGACGCCGATTTGAGAAATTGCTGGCCGATCCGGCGCGGCGATCGTGTCTTTTCAGATTCTGATTCGGTTGGAATTGCAGGGTTGAAGGGTCGGTGGTTGTGAATTTTGAACGGAGTTTTGTGAGAAGTTTCCTGGTGCGGTACGAAGGTAATATTTTAGAAAATGTTGGAAATTCGATTCTCCAAATATACATGAAATAATGGCGATGGTTTAAAGATTTCAATGGGCGAGGACGTGGAAAATTTCTTAGTAAACACGACTTACCTATAATCGTTTCAGATTCTGATTCAATAGGAGCTGTAGAAGAAAATAATTACAAATTACGGAAAATTTTAACACCCACGAAACACCGTGTGAAAGAATATCATTCCCCTTGAAATTCGAATAAAAAAGAAAACGAAAGAAAGAAAGAAAGAGAGATAGAAAGAAAAGAGAAATAATCACCACGTAGCTGCTCCATCCCCATGTCTACGGTTAACAATCGTCGTCTACTCCGGCGAGGGCAGCAAGGCAGAAATTTTTAAACGCGTCTCTCCTAAGGGATGTTTTCTCAGCCGGTAAAAACGCCAGTCTGCCTTACCGGCTCGTGCACCAGGGGCTCGGAGCGTGCACGGTAACAGTGGATGGCGGGACACGGGGGTTGGCCGCGGTTATGACGTCAAAACTGTCAGGCGACTCCGAAAGGGTCGACGAACACCGGCGAGGGTGTGTAGTCGATTAAACAACACCGCACGCAAGCTTTTAATTCTATTTTAAGCATCTTTCGCGGACGACAAGCAACATTTGCTCTGTGCCAGGGGGGTTGCATTTAATAAGCCTTCCTCTGTCCTGTGTTATCGTTTCATCCAAAGAAACATTCGTTCGAGTGTGAATCTTTCATTCTTGTCATTTATCACCTTCTTCTGTCTTTCTTTTTATGTTGTTCAAAAGTTTGTCAGACATCGAGTGGCCGTAAGGGGATGATTTAACGGCACTAAGCAAGTGGTTTTTATTTAAGAGGCGAACTACGAGAGTAATCACTCCTGGGGAAAACGCTTCAGTGAAAGCAGTCGCTCGGCTTAAGAAAATAACGCGGCCTAAGAACATTACCTGCCGCGCTGCCGCTTGTCTCCCTAACGAAGAGGCCTTTTAACGCGATTACGATAGAACAGCCGGATCAAGAAGTCCCGTGAATGTTCTCGCCGGTGCTGCGATTTTTTAATGGTTGTTTTGAATAGGTTTTTTATTGGACGACGGGATCGAGGGTGGGACTTCCACGGAGCTAGCTCATATCATTGAATTTATATTTCAGAAATTTCAATAATAGACGGATAAAGAGGTTTGGTGATGTTTTCATAGATAATGATGAAAACATCTCTCGCTCTTTACAAACTTTCAGTTGCAATTCATACGAGCCGAATTGATCAACCCAGCTCAAAGTTTCTTAATCTCATTATCTGCGTAAGCACGTGATTAGTATCCAGCTTTAAAAAGAAGGAGGCAACTGACTATCCTGCACATGTTCATTTACCGAATCGGGTGGTATAAATGGTTATAAATGCCAAGGTAAATTTTGAAGAATATTTACGTCATTCCTCTTCTTTACGTTTCAATCTATAAAATTGATCGGCATCGTTACCGATTTTTAAGCGCGCGTCGTTCATCTACTCGAAACAGCCCATCAAAAATTGGGAACCATCCATTCTTTCTTCCAACATCGACAACGAAAGATCGTCATCCGGCCGAAAACTACCCCATCGCAATTCTCGAAGAGACGATGCCGCGGCAACTGGTCGTAAAATCGACTTTTCCGTACGATAGGAAAACGATGCGTATCCTTTGGCGATAAGCGAGTTCGCCGATCTGGCTTATCGACTATCCCCTGAAGAGGGTAACAGCCGACAAGGACATGTCGTTATTATGACGTCATACTGTCAGACGACCCCCAGCACGTAGCAGAAGGGGTGATTAGGCGGCGGTATAGAGGAGAAGGGGGTGGGCTGTGTTGCGGCGAGCGAAGAACACGACAAGGGGGGTGGCAGACAGAGAGAATGCACGGTGTACAGTAGCCATGACACCGGCTGGGAACCGTGCTTCGAAGATGAGGGGGTGCCGGCCACCCCTGCGACCCTCTCTTTCCGCCCCTGAGCCAAGGGTATTTTTCCATAATCAATAACATGCCTCTATTCTCGTCACACCGACCGAGCCAGCTCTGCCCCTCACCACGCTCTCTCACCCTCTCGCCCTCTCGACATCGCCAACCTGTCCAGGTGACAGTGGCGCTCAAACCCGCTCCTTTAATCCTTTCTTCCCTATCAAATGGTATCTCGTTGTGTTCGTTATCTTGGAACAACGTGTTCATAGATTTTTAACGTTCTTTGTATCAATCTTCCAATATCTTTTTTAATATTTCTCGATGACGAATTAAATTGTTCGAAGAGCGAAGGTGTGATATACACGTATGAATTTTTTTCGAGGGAAGGAAGATTTATAGAAACGCAGATCTAAGACGCGAGCTTTCCGACACAGGTAATATTAAAAATGAAACAGATTTTAACATAATTCACCATTTTGTCCTATGAGCCCTTTCTCTATAAAGCTCTTCGACTCTACAAATTATAATTAAACTCTTCCCTTATCCTAAAATGTTAAAAATAAAGCACATGTTCTTCGTCATCGACGTTCACATCTACAAATATGTAATTTACGATCTATAGATCGAAAAATGCATCGTTTCACTAGCCAATCTTTCCAATTACGAACAGTACACGTACGAGATTTGATTAAGAATTCTTAAAAGTTCCAAGGTCGTTAATTTTATTTATTTCCACGTGCGAGAGTAGAGTGTAGGTGGGCCAGGGTGAGGGTGGTCTTTTTTCAGAAAAAGGGGCAGTGCGCGAAAACGCACGTGCACGCGTATCGATCGCGGCGCGAGTGGCCGCGCACCGCTTGAGAACCTCCGGTGAAAGCGGCGGTTTAAGGGTGGCACGAGTGGCGGGTGAAAGAGTTCATTAAAACCAGCACCGTGTGCACCCCCGCTTGGTCCCCGACCCCGCC
>NT_176570.1:2122667-2135771 GCF_000188095.3 Bombus impatiens
CCCGACCCCGCCGATTCGCCGGTGTGCCAGCGTCGATCTCTCCACCCTTTCCCTCCTCTTACGGGGTGAAGGGGTGAACCGTCGTGCAAAAAATACCCGAAACATTCGACGCTTCCGTCGACACCGACGGCTCGAGGCCCTGCTCGAGGATCGAAATTCGTGTTTCCAACGGCGCGTTTCGAAATAAAAAAAGGAAATAAGAGGCGAAGAACAAAACACACTCCCTGCCGTCGGTGAAACACGTACGCGTTCGACTGCTTCTTTCTTTCGTTGTTTTCGTCTCGTCAGTACCCTCTTGCGCTATGGTTGATGAAATTTTACATGTCACCGGTCAATGGCGAAGTATTTAGTTTCTTCTTATATATTTTAACAGCAACGAATGTAAATCGTAAATTGATAATTATAAATCTTCGTGACGATAGCATGTCTGCGTCGAGTAAGTTTTCGTACAACGAATCCATCTTGCATGTTAAGAGTAAGAGAAACGGAATGTCGTGTCCAGTTAAACTTAGAGCTACGAAGAGTTAATAAATTCCCGTACGTAACAGTAGCAGGTTAAACGAGTGAACTTTACGAGGTACGAGCCAACTGACTGCCCCGTTTAGCATAAAATTGCAAAATTACAAAGTCGATGTACACGTAATTTGCAAATTGCCGACTCGTCTTTCTCGATCCATTAATATTATTGGCAAATTATCGTGCAGGCTAATCCTAGTCGTCCATTTCTTGTTTCCACCGTTTCTTTGCGACTCGTTCGTTTCGCTCGTTCTTTCCTCCACTCGCATGATTAATCAACCCGCTATCAGATGATAATAAACACTGTGACGTAGCCCTGTTGCGTGTGCACGGCGTTATACTATTTATCGCGAAGATAGAAGGCGCGCGAAGCCCGCGGGGGTGGGTGGCCGTAGATAACGATAATGTTCCCCGGGATTGTGGTAATTAATCCTAGGTTTATTCGAGCTGACTGAAAAGTCAGAGACCCGTGAGTACAGGGGGGACAGTCGCGCCCAGGAACACGAAAAGGAAAAAAGAAGGAAGAAAGAATGAAAAGAAAAGGATGGAAGAAAGGGAAAGGAGGAAAAGGTGACTAACTTTCAAGCCTTGTCGTATCGTTTAAAACGTCAGCCGTAACTATAATTTCCGGTTTCCGTTCTTTTCTTTCCCTTTCACCCTTCTCGCCGCTGGTTGTTCCGGTTTGAAGCGCGGAATATCTCGAAAGCGTTACTCGCCTGGATTATTAATTTCCCCGTGCCGCTATTCTGTCCTTTCTCTCTTCTCTTTTGCTTTCTTTCTTCTCCTTCCGCGTGCTTGTTTATCGGCCAACTTCGTGCCACCTTTGTTCCTGGTGTTAAAGGGGTAGGTGGTCGACATTTACGAAGATGCATGCGTTTGCAAATAAAACGATTTCGAACGGGGCAAGTAGTTCCGCGAGTGTAAGTCCGCGATGGCGATAACGAGTTTTCAGAGCGTGGAAAATTGAATCACGTTTCGAGATATTTATTTGTTGTGTACGCGAACGTATGCAGTTTCATCAAAGTCACAAAATTATTTATTACGTCAATAAGTCACAGTATTTAGTGGGTCCAGCTTTAACGCCAATTATACGTTTCAGCCAACTATTCATAGTGTACACTAGATTTTTATTAACTGTATGTTCGCAATAAACAGCCTCTAGTTTCTATATACATTTTCAAATTGGCTTACCATGGTCACGACAATCGTGTCTTATTACCAGACAGCCAATATTCATGCAAATTATTTTCTTACAATTACTATTGAAGAAATGGGACCTAAGCAGAAATTTGCTTCATCCCTTAAGTGACACAAAGTACTCTAGTTTGGATATTTCGTTAACTTTTTCATTTTATTTATCTTCGGCGCATTTCTGCGTCTTTCAATTTCCCTTACAAATGCACACAAAATCTGCAGTCTACTCGTTAGCAGTTTCGCAGTTTACCGGTGTCAATGAGGTTTCAAAAAATGTTCTATTATATAACGCACGTTATATATTCGTGCAAGATTTCCTATAGTAAGCGTTCGAATACTTTCGCGAGCCATTATGATCCATAACCCAGAGACCAAGCGTTTCTTAAAATCTCAAAACTCTCGCAGCCTTTTGTATCGCTTCTTAATCTCGGACGCGACCGATAGCGTTCCAGAGTCGGCCTATCGTGACGAGACGTGACGTCAGTGTGGCAACGACGGAGCTGGAAACGGAAGACGAGGGTGGCGAACAAGGGGCGGATAAACAAGCGCGGCGGAAGACGAGAGACACGGGAGAGAAAGAGAGGCAGAGGAGCTAACGGAGAGCCGAAACGAGCCGACCATTACCGCTAGTTATGGCAACTCCGTGACTGGTCAATAGTTGTTCCTTCGCCTGGTTTACGCCAGCTACGCGGTCACATGCATTCTACAACCTTGCTGACAAAATATATTTTGTCGATCTCGGTGTTCGCCAACGACGTAACAGAGGACTGGTGAACATCGTGGTCAATTGTTTCTCGCTCACCATGCCATGATTTACCGGCGATGTCCACGGGCTCCGGGTATAAATGCACGAGTGTTGACAAATAGTATTTCCACCCGCTAGTCCCTTCCATGCTGCACTTGTTGTTTAAATATACGGAACGGAGGCAGCGAGCTTTCGTGGAGAGCGAATAGGTGGACGAAAACGGTGGCTTCCGTGTTTCGAATTGAAATTCGTGTCCGATACACGGTTTTTCTCTCGCGCGATCTGAAAGATAAACGGGAATTCTGGGTGAAAGAGGAGTGGGATGGGAAGATTAGAGCGGTCTGCCTGGTCTTCCAACTTCGTGAAAATATCGTTCTTTGCATATCGAAGCTTTACGAGTTAGTTGGTTATGAAATTCCTTGTACAACCTGTAAGGTTACTTTTCTTCCTTTAAGTAAGATTCCAACAAATCTTACTGCAAGGCTAGGTTCATTACGCGAAACGATCAATGGTGAGGTATTTCGAAGCCAAGATAACATCTCCGCGAAGCATTCGCATAATCTATACCCTGAGATGATAAGATTGCTCATTGCACAAACGTAATTTTACTTTTTATTCTTATACGTCCGAATATCTTTGCTTACTGTAACGAGTTTATTATTAGATTGCGGATTCTTATACATTTATAAGAAATATGGGAAGCGCGAAATTACACAAGACAGGAATCTTGGATCGTATTATTTGGTTCTTTATCTAAATTGAAAACCAGCTTCTTTAAGCCAGATGTGAATTACTCTTGGATCGTTTCATTTATTGTTTGGTGCTGTATCTGAATTGAAAATATGATCCCCCAAGAAGGATTTTAGGAAGCTGAATGTGAAATACCCTGGAATTGCATCGTTTACTCATTTGTATTTCTCTTGGATTTTACTGTCTGTCTTTTCGTACTCCATCTGGTTTGGAAACGTGGTTTCTTGAAGGAGGGTTCTGTGGTACCGTGGTTATGAATTGCTTTTGAATCGCATCTCTTATTTATTTCTATTATTCTTGAATCCTGTCATTTATTCGCATGATATAAGCATAATATTTATTCTTCGACTAGGACAGAATAATGATTTCTTGAAGATGGATTTTTGAATGTTGATCGAGCGTTGCTCTCGAATCGCATCGTTTATTTATTTCTATTATTCTCTGATAGCATCGTTTATTTATTCCTGTATCGTGCGCATATTTCACCGGTGGAATTGGATGGCACAACTGGGAATTATTCAATGGAGCTCGAGCAGTAATGGACTTCCAGCGAAAGATCTTCTACCGCGATTTAGGAAATTTACAGTGTACAAAGAATGCTTTAGGATGAATCTCGACGAGTTTCGTGGTATTTAAAAACGTCCCAGAAAATATTTTACATCCGACAATTTACTAATTTAGAACAAATTGAGAAAATCAAATCAGTCGTAGCCAAATAACCTTGAGAAAATTACTTACAGATTATCTCTTTTATGTTTATATCTTTGTAATTCTATATCTATACTATTTAAATTTTATTCCCTTTTCAAATTTAATATTACACCTTGCACATTAACCTAATATATATATATAATATAAATAATATATAATTAACCTAACCTTAACCTTTCTTAACCTAACCTTAACCCTTCGCAACCTAAATCGTTTCTCTTGAACGAAGGAAATATTTTTTCGGACGCCGCTATTTTACTCGAAATAAAGGATGAAAAATAAAAGAAAATGTCGAGGAAATTTCATCAAAGGTTAACGAGTGACCACGATAATCGTGTGCTTGGAGGAAATTACGTCGCCAGGATGGCGTGTATCCCCGGGGGACCGCTTCTCGAATGCTTCCGTTGCGCGTTAACGATATACGTGGGGTTTCCGTCTTCAGCGACGGGGGCAGCGTATAATTTCCTACGGAGATTATAAATACGTGGCCGAGCCGCTGAAGGCATCCTCGTGACACGACTGGACAGCTGTTTCGCGAAACTTAGATCGCTATCTGTCATGTGAGAGCGCCATGAAAATTGGACCGTGGAAAACCGTGTACCGCTAGCGATTATATATGTACATATTAAATGCTTGTGTAAAATATGAAAAACCAGCCGGCCGCGCGATTTAACATTCAAATGGTCAGTATGGGATTGGCGAGGAACGAATTAGAACGTATAATCGAGTTGTTTGCAGATAATAGAATTTTGGATGTGACTTTTAGAAATGGACGTCGACTTTTAGAAATTGCAAGTCGTCGATATAAATGGTTTACTGATATAAGCACCAAACGTAATTGTAATCAATGTTTGCAATCGTAGAAAAAAAAAAGAAATACGAAAATGTATATTTTAATTCCAAGCGTTTCTTCCAAGCTTCACGTGTATCATAAACTTCTGTGTGCTTGTTGAAAAATCTCCGATGTTACAAAATAAAATACATTAACAGATTTAACGTTCACTATTGAATAAATTATAACATCGAAGAAATCTTTAATACCCTAAAAAGATACGGACTTAAACGTTAATATTCATAGTGAACAGAATGCTATCGTTAAAGAAATCAGTAAGGAAATATCGGAAACAAAGAATTCTAATTTCAAGACTAAAAACTCATGCCAATCAACGAAAACTCCGGCAATCTAAAAAATCCAAACGAGGATTTCTTGCATTACGAGTAAACGTCCCGTTACTTTCAATAAGAAGGCAAGAAGCAGCCTTTCACTGCAGGAAAGAATCACGTCCAACGTCGCGATTCATCAACCAGACGAGTGAACGATCTCGTAATCGTAATTGTTTGCTCCTAATCACAGTCGTTTGTCTTGGTGGCGTGGTCGCCATTAGATTCGGCGTGCTGCCTGACAAATTACACCGTCTTCCCTATGCATCTTCGGGCAACGACTGCACCGAGCGGAGAAATGAAGGATCGCGAGCTGTCTTCTTAGAATTAGCGACGGCTCCGTGCGCTCGACTATCGTGAAACCAACGTGAAACCAAAGGCAAGAAGGAAAGAGGAAGAGAGAGATGAAGATAGAGCTAGAGAGACAGCTCTGACAGGGAAGAAACGTGCAATTTTCGTTTCGCATCACTCGTGGTAAAAATCATCCCGTTCACTGACCGGATGTACCGGTTACAGAGAAGACCTGACAGGAAACGGCCAATTATTAGACGTCCACTCTCTTCTGGATGCATGACTCTTGCAACTATGTTGCAATCGGGGCCAGTCGACTGTAAGGTTGAAGCATTTGAAAGAATCTACCTCGATCCAGCGAGGGTCAATGTTGCGGTAATTGGCATATTTTATTTGCAATTCTCTTTCGTTTAAATTATAGTTGTACTCGTGGTTTACGACATCGTGGAATTTCAAGGACGTGCTTAATGTTTTTAAGTCCGTGAATTCCATACTTATAGTTCTTGTTACGACACTTAACTCAATTTACTTTCTCTTTTATCCTCGATCTATTAAATTTCGAAACCACTTCGAATTTCTCAATTCCATTTGAAGATTTCCAAAGTGTCATCTAAATTACTGTACAAAAAAAAAAAAGAAAAAAAAATAAAAGAGATATATATGAGCATGGTTTAATGCAAAGTAGTGTAAGTCTGTTTGGTTTAACGCTACATCTCGAAAGCGTAACCTTCATTCTGTTTTGTGAAGAAACGGTGTAAGATATATCTTCGTTAATTTCTCGGTGGGCAGCAGGATAAGTGAGGATCGCCCACTCGACCTCTTACAGAATTTTCACTTTACTTCTCGTTATCCGGTAATCAAATTTTTCGACTTGCGTCACTTTTGCATTAAACGACTCGTATGTTTCAAGCTGCGCGTCACAGACGGACTGTTAAATAATTGATGCAATACCCCCCTCCCCCCTCCAAGCTCGAAAAATTCTCTAGTTTCACGAATCTCCGATCGAACAATTTTAAAAGTCCACCAATCTCCGCCATCATCTTTTTCCACCGACGTATTCGCCTAATCCGTCACACGATTCAGCCTCCGCCATGCTCAATCTTCGAAATCTCACAGACTAATACACTCAGCGTTCAACCAAAAATGGAGATCTTGAAGAAACACGCGCGATCGGCATCGGTGGTCGAAAGGGAAGCTACCCCCGTCAGGGTCCGGTGAAAAAGCCACTCAGGCATTCGGTGTTTGCGCGAACCTGAACGAGAGCTCGCTCGTCAGCTCGGCAACGAACGCTTTAAGCCCAAGTAATCCGGCTTAAAGCTCGAGTTAACGTGGCAGGGCCGTCGCAAAAGCCACGAGGGCCCCGCTGCTTAAAGAGATTTCGAGTCGTTAGTCGAGTTACGAGTACGGGGTACCGCTCTCTCGGAAACCAAGGAAAAAGGGGTAGGAGGGGGGCCGCTCGTTCGATGGGGTGGGATGTCGGTAGATAGGGCGGGTGAAACACACCGAGGTTCAGAAAGAGGGTTCGGGAGAAGAGGTAGTAGTCGGTGGCGGCAGGAAGAAGAATATCGACCTCACGAGCTACCGTCCACCGTCGAAAACTCCTGTAATTAACGAACTTTTCGCCGGTTTTCCACTTCACGTCTTGCAGACCCGTCTCTCCCACTCCCGTGAGCCGCGACCGCCCCCTGAAAAGCGGGTTTTGTTTGGCAAACTGCAATTTTTCTAAACGATCAAAGTGCTCCTGCCCTCCATCCCTTCCACCCTCAGCTTCTCTTCTCTAGCTGCTGTACAACCATCGTGCCTCTTCTTCTCGTCTCTCCGCAGACGACTGGATTCCTCTCATTCTCTCTCTCCCTCTCTCTCTCTCTCTTTTTCAACGGTTTCAACGGACCGGCTGCCGGAAGTCTCCTCGTAAAAATTGCATCGCCATTGTTTGAGGAGAGGTCGAGGAGAAGAAGCGGATGAAAGAGGTAAGATCGTTTCCTTGGGACGAGCACGAGCCACAAGGGCTGGTCGGTAAGGTCGGCTAAGGGGGGATAGAACGTCATTAGCGGCCGCGCACCGTTTCGCCGCGAAACTTCGAAGCAATGAACCAAGCCGCGGCTTAATGAATCGAGCGTAATTGCGCCGAGAGAGCTTGACATTTCGTCGCGAGCTACCGAGCCCTCTTTCCGTTCCGCCTAATAACTCCCCGGCCCGAACTTCCGCCCGGCCTCCCGTCGCGATCGTCGCAACTCCCCCTGTCGCAAATTGCACCCCTCCACCCACTGTCTTACCCCGTTATTCTTCCTTTATAGGGGAGAGGGAAGATCTATCCTGAGCATCGATCGACGAACGATATCGACCCACTGTTGCGGACCTACCGATTGATTAGGGGGTTGCCAAGTCAGGTGGTTATTTGTGGTGAAATTATTGGGCTACTTCATTTTTATCGTGGCATTGATACGTATTACGCGCGGGTCACGGGCTCCGATTATTTTTAAGGCTATTTCTGCTACGATGGATTCTTTCTCTTCTCTCTTTTATGGCTATCTTTTTTTCTGTTTTATTACATTTTATAACTAGACTGGAATTTTGTTAACAGGAATGTAACAGCGAGCTGTACTCTGCATGTTTCATTCGTTGGTACGTGTTTTTGATAGTCTGTATGCATGGCTTATTTCTATTATCATATATTTTTATCAACTTGTTTTATTTTCTTATATTATTACACGCGTTACTAAACATTGCACTTATAATTCGGAGGAATCTTTATTTAAACTTAAATTATGGCGATAGTTTTATCGAAACAGGATTCTATATTCATGTTGGTTATTTTTTATTCCATCGATTTTCTTTTTATTATTTAGTCTTTATCCTATAGTCGTGTTACTCCTTTACGTTTTATATTTATCTCCGTTTTATTTTTATTATTTGCTCTATATTCTTTATCATGTTATGCTTCAATCTATATTATACTCTTACTTTTTCTGTATTCTTTATCCTTTTCTCAAACAACTTTAGATCTCATCTTCTAAAAAAGCTGTATAAGGCATTCTTCGAAATTACCATAGATTACAATCATCTCTCAAGATAGAAGATCCTTATAAGAGTTAACAAAATACGTTTCTTCAGGATACTTTAGAATGTACTCTCCCTTTATACACTATATCAATTCTTCTCATTATTCCAGCTATAAAATCATTAATGCAAGACCGTAAAAAAAGTGCATACTACGCTAGATATGCCGTATTTTATGTTAAGAGTCCGTTTTATTGTCGCGAGAGTGTAATGCTTTGCATTCCTGGTGCGTTCTCCAAACGTAAATTTGCTAGATAGACCGACAGCCTTAATTTTCAATAACCTTATCGCAACATTACCGTAACAACAAGTTTTACATGCAAATTGGGGGAAAAAAGAATGAGAAAAATTAATACATACGTAAAGAAAAGTGTTGGGGCATATTTTGCCTCGCACTGATTACGCTCCGACAAAAAAATTCAGCGTGTACAATATAAGAAGAGAGTTTCCTCGTTAAATAATTTTCTCCGGCAATTGTATGTATCTTAGAAAGGAATTATGATCGCGTTATCGTGGAACACACGGGACTTTTCTTGTGACTGGCGTGAGAAGAAAAAACGAAAGAGGAAATTTTTGTTGCTTGTAACGAGGGAACTTTGCCAATTAATCTCCCATCCATTAAATTTAATCGAAAATGAAATTTCCGGTGTATGTATAATTAACATAATCTTACAAAGCGAGTAGCAATTGTAATATTTTTGCTTAGCGTGTTTCATGAGCCGTTTTATTATCATGCACGAGTCACAAAGCGGAATACAACTTGGTTCTGTTTTGCATTATAAACGTCCACGACCAGAACACGGCTCGACGACAAGTCAACAACAGACCGTCGACGAAGGATAAGCCTTTTAATAATCCTTTGCAAATCCAATTAAACGACGTTACGCGTCGTCGAGTCGCGATGGAAGACAACGTCCAGACGCTATTGCCTTCCGACTCGCCTAGCGAAAAACAACGCGCTTATGAATTTATCAATGACTCTTCCCGCTTTTTCATCCTTTAACAATTTGTTTTCAGCGGTAATTACTAGACAGTTTTAATAAAAATTCTTGCAAGCGTGTTACAACAGGATGATTTCAGAACGATACGAACGATGTATTCCAATTTAGATATTTGCCTATAGACGTCCTTCAATTACAACTTTGTCCACTCTGTTCCATCAATTCCTCTGTCAGTAACACGAAACGTATTCACGAACTCCCACTAGACCTTACATCGTGCCAACGAAACATATTTTCCAGCCTAGCACGATCAGCGCGAGTCAAACAGCTGCCGATCCCGCTCTCCGTCGTCGGAGTCTCATCAAAATCGCCTCCCGGTGGTTCGTCGCTGTTATTCACCCGTCGTCGACCAGAAGAGCAAGACCAGGCTAGGCGTGTGTACCAGAGACCTGACGCACTCGCTCTCCAAAGGAAGCCAATTAAACAAAAATCGAGCCACGGAAAGACACAGAGTCGACGTTAAAAAGAAAAAAAGAAAGAGAGAAAGAGGAGGAGAAAAAAGAAGGGAGAAGCGGGAAGAAAGAAAGAAGAGGGTGGGTAAAAAAAAAGAGAGGAATCAAATATTTCGTTTGCCTCGACGACTATCCCCCCGGAGGCTGTTCTCCTTTGGCGAGGGTCAGAAAGGGTCCGTGTGCTCGTCGGCCATGTTGAAAGTGACTATCTTACGAGGGCGTTAGCGCATGTTTGACTTGTCAAAGAGCTTCACCCCCTCCCTTGTCTCTCCGCCGCCGCTTCGGCCTGCCTTTGCGTCTCTTTAGGGGTTCTTCTTCCCGCCTCTGTCTCGTACTGTCCGACATCGACCATAGTAATTCCCTTCGCTCTACCCTCTTCCGTCGCCTCTTCTTCCGTATCTGCCACCCCACCAACCACCCTCCTCTCCTTCCGACGTATCCCTCTCACTATTCACATCTCTTCGTTACTCTCCGTTGTTCTCTCTTTTCCTTCCGCGACCAACGTCAGTCGTCGGTAACACGTAGCGCCGAAATGTCGATTCCCGCTTTGCTATTCATACGACCACCCCCGCTGTTCACCACCCCGTTGTTCAATCCCATGCAGTCGCTAGACTCTCTCGTTTCGGCTGGTTCGTCCATCACTTATCGTCAAGACACAAGCTCGAACGTGTCGAGCTGTCGGTTGCACCGAGATCTTGGTATTGTCGAGAGGTGTTGTCCATGCCCAATGGCCGAGCTGCTCTCCCTTATCGCGACCCCGAAGAGGACCGACGTAGATGCTATCTCTCAAGGGGAAAATTCGACGATCGGGAAAACGCTGCTCTGTTCGAGCGGAGGGAGCCTTTTGGCGAGTCTCGTGCAGGAGGAGGAGGTTGTTTGATTTAATAAAGATATCCTTTTTTTGTTCCATTTTGTTTCGGATTTCAGTTGAACGTGTATCTTGCTTCTTTCCTCCTCTGTTTCTTTTTTTAATCGATCGTGTCATCGAGGATCCGCTCAAATCATCGCTATATAGTTCATAGTCTATGGGAAGGATTGGCTTGTTTCAGAAATTGAGGGAATTGTATCGTTTGATTTAAAATTTCCAAGTAGTCCTTTATAGACAAAGAATAAGCATCTAGAAATTAAAAAATCTACTTTCATATCTTGTGATTCTATAAAGTTTGGAGAAATTTAAGTATCTGTAACACCATCGTGGAAATCTTTATATAACAAAGTTCTGTATTGTCTATTGTCTAAATACGTCTTTGGTATCAAAAAACAATAAGTTTAGTTACATTTTTGAATAACGTTGTATCTACGTGATGTTAAAACGAACGCTCTTTTACGAACATTCGACATTCTACTAAAACTACCGAAACGCGTAGATTTCCTTCGAACGACGAGGAAAATTTCATACCCAGAAGTCACCTAGGAATCAAGATGTTCAGACTCGAAACCAATTTGGTATCAGATACGATACGATCTGAATCACGATGCACCCCAGTAGTTGAACAACAGGGGGTCGAATCGAGGAAATTCCAATTTAACGAGCTTCGAACGACAAGAGCGTCGAAGATTAAAGGGTGTGGTGGCTCGCGGTCGGTCGCGGAAAATAAAAACGGTCGCCTCGTGGGCCATGTATCACCTTTTATTAAACGATAAATCGACGCAACGAAACTGTCCCCTTCTCGCTCTGTGCGCAACCCCTTTCGAAGCCATCCACGGTGGTGGCCGCGTGGAGAAACGGAGACAAGCTTTCTGTATCTACGAGAGAGATATATATCGCGTTCTCGATGTATCTTGTCACGACGAGTAAAGGAAAAGAAAGACGCGCGCGGTTCGGTTTCTCGACGCGTGTCGAGCGAACGAAGAGGAAATCAAGAGGAGAGGGCAGATGCTATGGCTGGCAGAATATAAATGGGCGACGGAACTGCGTCGTTATCCCCGTAATTTGTCGATCGCCTTGGTCGCGAGCATCGTGTGATCGCGATCGATCATCTTCTCTTCTCTTCTCTCTACTCTTGCACTTTTTTCCTCTCTTTCCGAGGGCTGGTATTTTTAGAGTTCCATGAATGGAGCAATCGAAACTGCGTGTGGGAGAATTCACCAAGCCTTAAGCATTACGTAAGGGAAGGATATTTAAAGAGTTTTATTATACTTGAGTATTTTTATAAGTATCGATAGTAACAAGAGACGATGCAGAATTATGAGATGTATTAGGTGGAGTGATAAGTTCGTTTACCTTTTGGTACGATGCCGAGCACGATACGAATTTTATTCATCGTTCGTTCGTTTCTTCGTTTATCAAAAGACCAGAGTCGCAGAGATGATGACGTTTATTCGATTTTTTGATATTAGAGGAAAGAAATGTTTTATTTTCTCCTCGAATGTGATTAATTCTAATGGAGAATGTAGTAGGAGAAAGATGTTCATAAAATTCGACACGTCTCCTTGGTTCCTTATCAGAAAATTTTCTCTTACGCTACCGTAGCTGGTCTACTCTTGTTCGTAATACCTCTGAGATTTCCGGGATGTTTGAAGAACGAGTCACGCTTCCATCGAAGTTTAATTCACCAACTAACAATATCGATATACAAACAAATTACAAATTGCTGGTTATTGGCTTCCCTTTCGCGAGTTCGTAATTTTTCGTCAAACAGGATGACGAAGAATCTCGTAATTTGTAAAACTAGCTCATAGAATTACATTTGTTTCATTGACAAAACTTGTTGCTGTTATCGATATTAGTTCAATCGTGTTAACACAGGTGCCGATAATTTCTTTCAAAAAGACCAAAAAAAAAAAAAAAAGGGAAGAAAAAGGAGATTGTTTTTAAGGAGTCAACGACCGAACCGTTTCCTCAAGCGACGGAAACGAGGTCTATCGGTTGTCAATGAACCCAATTCGTATCGATGACTAGCGTCGAGTCACGCGCGAGCACTCCTCAGCGCCGCGTTTTTGATTAATATCCGACGCCCGTAATTACGAAAATGGCGGTTGTGTCCTCTCCTCGCCGTCTTTTCCTCGTCTCTCGTTCCCTCGCGGAGCGAGTCAAGCGACGCCCGTATTCGGTGATTAAAACCTCCGGCACGCGGGATCACGCACCCAGGTGCGTGCCCGGGAATACACGCTCGAATTCCCTATCTCTGGCATAGCTTTATCGTTAATTACCCTGGATTAATTACATCGATCAGGCAGCCACGACAAATACACCCGGCAGTACGATGCGGATTAATTTTGC
>NT_176570.1:2136513-2145579 GCF_000188095.3 Bombus impatiens
GGCGTCTTTAATTTTTAAACTAGCCCCATAGACGAGAGATAGGGGGAGAAAGAAGGGGTTGTCGCTTTGAATACGAAAGTTTTTGTTTTCGGGGATGAGACGGTCTTTTATTTGTTTCTTTATTTATTTACATTCTACAGTATATAACTTTCGATAAAATAGGAAAAGAGACCAGCGTGAAAGTGGAGAAAGAAAACTACGTCTGAAGGTGTTGGAGAAAAAAGAGATCGATCTCGTCGCAGTACAAATTTGTGTTCGTAATGACGTACGACTATTAATATAATTACGTTGGTCGTATTTTACTAGAAAAGGGAACGGTGTCGAATAGAAGTCCGATAAATGGAAAGATCGAAATGCCTTAAAATGGACGATTTATTAAGCCGTTCGGTATCTTGAAACGTGAAAAGAACAGGTGAAGCAGCGGACGCTCACGATCAAGAGTCTTAAAATTTAAAAGGTTCGAGATTTGCGAATAATCGCGATCGTCGAAGGACATCGGACAATCGAGAAAGCGTGCAGCTAAACGTAGGAATCTGTGTTCTATATGTTTCCAGATTATTTATGAGATAATGATGGTAATATGCCCAGATGACAGAGCAGTAGCCTAAATGGGTTCTAGCCAGAGCACGATATAACAGCCTAAGAGTATAGACATTCTTAAACTACTTTGACGATCTATAGATAAAACCAAGAGTCTTTAGTGCGGTGCTAGTAACGTTCGTTATGTGAGATGTGGAAGAAAGATTGGACGAAAAAATTACACGGAGGTCACGAATGTTTATTACAGAAGAAAGAATGGAGACATGGATGGAGTAGTTACAAACTACAAAATGTAGCGGTACTCGCACGAGAGAATCGAATAATCGAGCATTCCTTGAATATCCAGCTGCAGTCTGTTGTTAATGTACCAAGACTCAAGACTCAACGTTTAGAATGTCACGTTCGATCGATTTGTGTTTACGATAGTAGGACTATCGATAAAACGATATAGCTTCGAATCGTCTACAAATAGGAAAAACGAGCGGTAAGAAAAATGGTTTGTACGATCGTACAATCGTCGATTGGCTACGTAGGAGATTTTTCATGTACAATCGTCAATAGAAGATCGACAAAGTGTATATATCGCGGACATAACGCAGCTGAGAGCGTATTTTCCAACTTGGCTGTTCGGCATCGGATCAGCAAAGGCGTTGGATGACCGATGTCGCGCTGCCACGTGGATCGCCGGAGTACACGTGGAAATGCCAACGAAGAAAACTGTAGGAACTTAGTCAGTCAGTCAGTTTGTACGCTGTCTAGATTCGCCAAGAATAAGGTCGGTAATAATCCTGTCTGTCTGTCTGTCTTTTCCCTGCATCTTCCTACAAAAGAAAAAATCATTGTATGGTGGACAAGTTAACTAATTGGTTATTATGTAACTATAATCAAACAGTATTGACGTTCGCAGAATTAGGATTAAAATACTTTATATTTTTTCTTTTACAATAGATTACTCGTGTCTTACTTTTTCATAATCGCCGATAGTTTATATATTTAATTAAATTTAAGTAAATTAGAATATTACATTGCTCGTTAACTCCGAAGGCACGTGACCTTATAAAGCGTTAGCTAACCCCAAACCTCGCTGTCACACCCCATCCATAATACTTCTATAGGACCATCATCGTATCCTGTGAACCTCCTCCACCCTCGTCCCTAAAAAATTATCAAACCTCGCCGAAACAAAGACAGTAGGATCCTCGAATTACGATGTAACGTCCAAGCTCTCCGTTAATTACACTGCACCCCGTTCGTACGACGGAACAAAGAGATTCACGATGCCTACGTAAGTAATGGGTCGACGATGGTTCAAAGGTATACACGGCCCTGTGTTTTCAGAAAAATTCGCTTCCAGTCGCGTGTCAAGATTTCAAGAAGAATTGAAGGCGCGTGCGAGAGCGAGGGAGTCGCAGGATGCTCCCGCCTTTGTGACGACTCAAAGTTTTCTCGTCTTTCCCGGCTCTCTTTCACCCTCCTTCGATCCCCTAAACCCGAGGATCTCACGCCCCTTCGCTCCTCCGAAAGCTTCGTTCCACTCGTTTTTTAACCTTTTCATCTGCTTCCGCCAGAGTGCATCCAGCTATTGCAATCCGAATAAATGACCGAGCCAGCGCCACTCTTTGTTACTAGCGGGCGAAAGTTCGCCGCAAAGGTTACGAGATTTACGCTCAGCGCGACGATTCACTCGCGCGTTCCCCGCTCCCAGTCACGAGACATAAAAGAGTTCCTGGATCGACGACTCCGGTGTTCGATTGCTCTATTGCATGGAACTGATTTGTTGCGGATATTTGCTATTCAGCGCTAGCTTTTTTGCTCCTCTATGTTTTCGTTGTACCATTCTTTTTTTCTTTTTTGTTGCATCTCTCTCTGGTTTATCAAGGATTTCTCTTCAGAGGCGGAGGAATTGCCGGAGACGAAGAATTCGGATTTTACCGGGCTTTATATTTTTTGGTTCAGATATTAATTGCACTCGTACATCTACCCGCGTGCAGGATGATAACAATTTGAATGTGGAATGTTAATTAAAAATCGGGAAAGTTTGAGGGAAACTTTTGTAATAAAACGCGCGCCCGCGAAGTTCTGCAGTGTAGAAATAGATTTTATGTAAAAAAGTTGTTTGTTAATATAGAGTACACGATAATGACGGGTATATCGGGGATGAATCTTGCTAATGGTATTAATAATTTGGCAATTAATTTTGATTAATTAGCCGGCCTTCGGTGACAACTTTTGTATCGTAAAATTGATATAAAACGAGGCATAAGATTATTCGAAGAACTCCATCGCTTGGATATAAATGTCCGTCAATGAAAAAGATGTCAGTGAGAAATAAATTACTGATCAAGATCGATTTTGCGTAATTTCAGACTCTTCATCTTCATGGAATATGCAAAATCAGTCTTAATCTCGCCAATCCAACATCCTCGAAAATATTGCGCACGATTTTTGTATTCCCAGAAATTCATACGAAAACTCCTGAATAGTCTCGTCCAACAATCGCAACATGAAGGATCTACCACGCGATAGTAATCTATTGATCTAACACAAATATCTACGTACTAGTAATTTATCACAACGTGCTGCGATGATTTACAAATTCAGCGCAATCAATTATGGAACCTCGTTCTCCTTAAACTAAAAATGAAACGAAATGCGCGCAGTTTGCGCGAAAGAAGCGTAGTTTTTGCCTATCCAAGTTAGAAGGCCGTCTAGGATCGATCGATCGCCGGCAAGTTGGTCACCGCTCGATGAACAAAACCTAATGGCTCCGTTGTTGACGTAGGTAACGACGTTTAATGGATCGTGCCGAGCTTTGCAATGAAAACAACTGTTCGATAAAAGAGACGGGGGATGGGAAGAGGGATGCAGGAAGAAAGAGGGAGAAAGAGGGAGCACTGGAAAGTAGGGACCGAGTATAAAGCGTGGTAAATGGAATCGCTATTACTACGTAACAACGCGTCCAGCCCTCGGTGAATACCTCTCTCTGATTCCATGCGCTACTTAACGACGTCTTTAAATAATATTCCACGAGGTAACCTCGTTCTCGCTTAAATACCTTCTTAAAATTTATTTAACCACCGAGCACGTTCGTCAGCCAGCTACTCTGTTTGATTTTTCGTTCGATTTGCAAACTAGCGCTATCCTAGCCGAATAAAGGCGAATAAAGTAGCTCGTCATGGCGAATTTCTTATATAAACATAGGTTTATAGATGCTTTATCGACTCTTCGTGAAAATTAGCACGAAGAAAGTGTGTTACAACGAAGCACCTTTTCTCTGCTTTCTTTATAAATCCTAGTTTTCAGGCAACGTATTTGTGATAATCGTAGCAACTACGAGCGAAAATCTCGTTGGTTATCGCGGAGACGTTAAAAAGACAGTAAGATAATCCGTGTAAATAATTTGTATAAAAGTCGTAGAAAGTTGTCAAGGAAACCCGTGTATAATCATAAATCGTCTTTATCTTTATAAAAAATATCAAAGGCGCGTTGACGAGACCAAATATCATTACCGGTAACCTCCGACGATCTCCGACACGAACCATAAAACGGCGAATCTCAGTTACAATAACCATTTCGCCGTTTCTCACCTTCGTTTTACGGCGAACGATCTTCGTCGTTTTCATCACGATCCGCGTAAAATTCCATCTTCTCCTTTTCGGGCTCTCGATCCAACGACATTCACGCGAACGATATTCTGGCCGGAAGCGCGCTCTCTAATCTTAGAACGAGGCGCGTAGCGCGATCAAAGATCGCGTGTTAGACTCTCGGACGTCGCAGCTGGCGCGGTGAAATTTGTCGATTCACGACGACTATTTTACGAGCATAATCGCTCACGGAATTAGAGGATAGCTGGCGTTGCAATTACAGCTACGTTTCTGCGACCGTCCCTGCAACGTTCCATCCGGTTCCTTCGAACGAGTCATTTTTATAGCCAGCCTTTATCGTGCTACCAAGCTGAACGACATTTATCGTTTTTAATCTGGCCCAGACTTATTACTCGTTACGATACTTTACGGTCCATCAAGGCGACCAAGCGGCCCCGATAACCAAGATATTCCGGACCCTCTCGAAATTCCTCGTCGGCTCGCGATTAACCCTTCTGCTTGGTAGACTGGCTCGATACTGTGCTCCGATTTTACTTTATTACATATTCTTGCACAAGATGGCCATTCACTAGATATTTATAAATCTCACGCGATCTTCGTTTGCGTGGTATTTTCTGTATTTTCTTTTAGTGAGAATTCGTCCAGAGATTTTAAGACGAGTGTGGAGAGTAAATATCGCGGATACTCCTACGATGATTCTCTTTTCTACCGAGAATTCTTTGAATATTGTCCTCTTTTCTTGTCGTTCTATTCTACATTCTTCGATGAAATATTTATTGCTCCTGGATTTTCTCTAGCTTCTGTTTGGATAATATTCTGCGTACTTTCTGAATTTCACAGAGGCTATTTTTTTTACATCTTCTAAGGCGAATATCGATAGCAAATACGTCGAATTTTTCTATTATATAAAGTATTTCAACGTCGTCTGTTTCTTCTTCCTATCGTGGTTCTCGGGTACAACGTGTACCTGTCATTTGAAGTTGTAGGTATAAGAATAAAGAAACGATCCAAGTTAATAGATCTTTGTACGAGTAAGTTCTGAAAAATTTTCTCCCTCGAAAATCCAAAGTATTGTCGTGAATAGCCCACCACGAAAGAGAAGATATTATTCGGAGCAATAATAATTTGGAACGGAGAGGGCCGAATGATTTTCTACGGATTTAAATGGCGGGCCGAGCTTGCGATACGGTTATCTCCGCGCGTGCTTAAAATATTCAAGTTAACGCAAGGTGATCTATTCGAATCCACGTTCCAGCGCGATTCACGGTTTTCTGGAAAGATGTATGGCAGGTTTTAGGTGGAAAGATAATATTCCTTTTAGAGTAACAACCGTAGAAATGTATCTTCTCAAGAGGCTAACGTTCAACACATACTTTTCCATTTTCCGAACTATGAATTCAATTTGGAGTTTGTAGATAAAGATTCAAGCGTAATTTATTTATTTCAAGAAGACGCTCAACTCTATGATTAACGCACTTCTAAAGAACATATTCATCGATTTAGAACATATACGTACCGGTTCGTTTAACGGATCGTGACCTTCTAATCTGCATAATAGTAGATTTACATAGTAAATTATAGTAGTTAATTATAATAGTAAATTACATTACAAAGATGCCCGTATACTTTCCAGCGATAACGTACTCTTGACTGTTAGGAAGGGAAAAAGAAGAGGAAAAACGAAAGTTGAAGTTGGGAAACTGTTAAGGAAAAACTATCCCAGCATTTTAAAATCCCTCGAGAGGCTCTTCCTGTCTTCCTTTTTTCAGGGTGATTGTGTAAGGCGATACTAGAAAGGACAGCCGACAGCAGTGGTTTCAAGATGGGAACCTCCAAACGCAGGGAAAAGCACGTCTTATGACGTTGGTCCTCCCTTTATCCTTGTTATTTCTCAAACGTTTCAAGCTTATCGATTTTTTATCGATTTCAATGGAGTAAGAATATCTAGAGTTGTACTGGTTTATGGATATTTCTATGAATTCGTATTTTCGCGAATGCAATTAAACAAACGAAATGCAGATTTGTCGTTTTGCTTATCTAGTATCCTTTCAAACTACTTTGTATCTCATTCGTTGGATTATCGTTTCATAAAAATTGTTTCGATATAACCATTTTATTCGACGATATGTATTTGTCCCTTAAGAATTCTCTCAATTGCACCTGTTTCAAATGAAACACTTACAGGTTTGAAAATTTTCCTTCGAACGATAATAACGGAACAGAAATTTAGAAACGAGAAGTCTGTCGTTAAAAATCCAACGTAAAATCGTTGTAAAAAGACCAGGATTCCGCGTTCGTTCTCTCTTTATTAACGTCAAAGTTATGAAATTGTACCGTGATGTTTCTAACCTGAGTGGCTCTAACCGAATCTCCCCTAAAACCAAACCCTTCCGCCAATCGATCGAAACTACCTCACCAATCGTTCAACCAATCACTCAAACGATTCGGAAAAATCCATCAAAGAGGCCAGCCAACAGGCAGCGAGCGTTTCACGAAACAGCCGCCGTGTATAAAAAACCGTGGAGGACCCACGAGGGATCGCGATTACGTTCGAAATAGAAAAGAGACGTCGCGTCGGTTCGAGGATCACGGAACGCAACTATGGCCGAGGGTTACCGCTTAAAACGCGATGCGTTACACGTCGCTGCTGCGCACGCCAGGCAACTTTTCCAACCGCGTTTCCCATCCGCGGGATCGCGCGCGGAATTCCCCTGGGCAATCAACGGTACGGTTCACCGACACGCCGAATAGATTCCCGAGAGCGAGACCGGAAGCACCAACTTTTCACGCAGCCCAACGATCCTATTCGCCTGTTACAGCGTGACGCTCGCAACTTTCTTCGTAAAAATATAAGATGGAGTTGATAAGAGACAGAGGGGTGGTTTTTCAAGTCTATAACATTCCGTCGATGGATTCAGATAATCGAAGTTCTGCGCCAAGTGATACGTCGCAACGTGTCGACAAGAGACGTTAATTTTTCGAATAGCGTGCAAATTTTTAAATTTTCATAGCGATATCAATTTGAAAGATAAAATTTGAATATGATTGCGGTTGCTCACAGTCTCTCAGTGTCTGTATGTGAAGCGTTAAGATTCGAGTGAAAATTTGAATGCTTTAGATATCGATTGCTTTGGATGTTGATTAGGGTAATAGAGATTGCAACAGCATGATTTTGAGCTGCACACGCACGCTAATCGTATCTATAGAAACGTACGATTCGTAGTTGGAATTGTTTCTTTGGATAAATTTAAATTTCCAAGAGACAAAATGTATTATTTTCGCACATTGGATAAATGTTACAAAGCAATGTCTATTGATTCGTGAGTTAATATTTGGTGGTAGCGTCGGTAGTAGTACTCGATGAGCGTATTGGAACGCGTATAATTTGTTATTCTATACTCAATGGTTCGTGTGATGTTCGCTTTTTATGTTGCTGTTAGCTGAATTTTGTTTACTCGTCTGTTACACGAATTATATCAGATTAATCTCGTTTAGTTTAGTGCACAGTGTTTTGGAATGATAGCTATCTACGTAACTTCAGTTTTATAAATTGTTGGTAATTTTGTTACGGTGGTAATTTATCTCGAAGGGTAGAAATTTTGTGTATCACGATATCGTGTACAATTTCGTATTTTAATTTCAGGTTTGTTAATTATCTAACATCTGCTGCAAATAAATCATTTGATGGCACGTTTGAAGTTAGGCTTGTTGGTTAGTGGATTAAAGGTAAAATCGTAAATTTTATTTACTAGTGAATTTATTGGCCAAGTTTATTCACGCATAAAGGATATTAATTGTACTTAAATTTATAGAACGACTTATTCATTTGTTATTAACGATGTACGGGATAACAGTAGGATGCGTTTATAAACGATCCGACTGCGTAGGAGTAAAATCGATGCCACTACCTGACCGAATAAATTAAAAACGAATATATGTTACCACGTCCTTCAGAACAAAACGGTATAACGTCAACCAGAAACTGTGTCGTTACTAAAGATAAATTCCAATGAAATACTAACGTCGATAAACAAGCTAAACCGTAACGAAATTGTATTAGCCAGGATAGAATCATTCCTACGGTAATTCACATGGAACTTCCCCGAGATCCAGCGATCCAATTTCTACTCAAAAACTTTCTAAAACTTGTTCTCTCTTAATATCCATCTATATATATCCGCAATGACTTCCTGCTTCTAGAATCGCGAGAAATCCTCTTTAAAAGGGGGAGGTTAAGGAACGGAAAGGGAAAAGAAAGAACAACCGGTAACGTGCAAATAAAAAATCAACTGCCGAACAGGTGGACTTGGATCGGAAAAAGGTTATCCTGGGAACCGTGCGACGCAGCGTTATCCATCGTTTGGAACGCCGACGTTCATCCGCCCATCCGTAGGATTAACCGGGCCGGCCATAAATACGAATAAATCACTAGGTTCGGTGTGGCCAGTAGTCACCGGTCGGGCGTATTAAAACATTAAACCGAGGAGAATTCGACGGGTGGAAGATCGTGGCCGGAAATTTGGTCTATGGCTCGTAGAAGGGAGAGAAAATCCTTCAGCCTCGCCATGGAAAACTCAAATATCCACAGCCTCTCTCCTCTCCTCTTCTCTTCTCTCCTCTCCTCTTTCTCCACCTGCAGTGACCACCCAACACCACCCAGCGCCACCGCCTCTTTTGCCCATTTCTGTCTCCGAAGGGATAAAATACTCCGGGAGCGGCAAATCCCTCGGGCATTTGCGGTGGCTATCCCGGCCGAGGCCGAAAACAGGGGTTGGAGAACAGGAAGGCCGATAGAGCGGTGCCATGGAAGAGGAAACCGAGAGCGACGCTGGTGGTGGCTACGCGAGAGTTGCCCGTTCCCATGTTTTTAATCACTTTGCACGCAGCCAATGGCATGGAACGGGCCAGTGGATAGTGCGCA
>NT_176570.1:2146190-2147942 GCF_000188095.3 Bombus impatiens
CTCTCTCTCTCTCTCTCTCTCTCTCTCTCTCTCTCTCTCTCTCTCTCTCTCTCTCTCTCTCTCTCTCTCTCTCTCTCTCTCTCTCTCTCTCTCTCTCTCTCTCTCTCTCTCTCTCTCTCTCTCTCTCTCTCTCTCTCTCTCTCTCTCTCTCTCTCTCTCTCTCTCTCTCTCTCTCTCTCTCTCTCTCTCTCTCTCTCTCTCTCTCTCTCTCTCTCTCTCTCTCTCTCTCTCTCTCTCTCTCTCTCTCTCTCTCTCTCTCTCTCTCTCTCTCTCTCTCTCTCTCTCTCTCTCTCTCTCTCTCTCTCTCTCTCTCTCTCTCTCTCTCTCTCTCTCTCTCTCTCTCTCTCTCTCTCTCTCTCTCTCTCTCTCTCTCTCTCTCTCTCTCTCTCTCTCTCTCTCTCTCTCTCTCTCTCTCTCTCTCTCTCTCTCTCTCTCTCTCTCTCTCTCTCTCTCTCTTTATCACTCTGCCCCTCTACGAACTTTATCTATCCGGTTGGATGCTAGAGTTTTTGTGCTTTTTAATAAAGCCGCCTCGCTGTCTCTGTGCGAGCCATTTTTTCCTTTCTTTTACCAGCCATCTACTGCCGGTTCGTTTGATCGTGGTTTTCGTGAAGCGGTTTAAAGCGATGTTTTCGGACGGTGTTTTTTGTGCATCGCAGGGTCCTTCCGCGGAATATTGCGAAGGTGGTCTCTTCTTCGATGCTTATTCCGTATTGTTCTTCCCGAGTCTTTTTTACTGCTTCCTCTTTTCTTCTTGTTTTCGGTTGTTTCGTTGGCCATGCTGTTTTATGTTAGTCGCTTAGAAAGATTTACGTGCTTCTAAATAGCTTCATATAACTTTACAGAACGGAATTAACCAGGGAACTTACGAAGATCTACCATTTATACGGTCATACGAAGGAATTTATTAATTAGTTGCTGTCAATTTATTTATTTTACCAACATTCGCGTACCTATTGTTCGGAGAAATTTTGATATAGATCTCTTCCGCTTGAACCAACCCGAGGATTCGATGCAATTGTACGTCGAGTACAACGATCGGCTGGGTTATAACTTAGGAAAATCTCCAACTGATCCACAGTCGTGGAAGAGAATTTATGAAGTAATCATCATTGATTCATTCATTCTTCACCCATTAATACAGCCATGAATCATAATATAAATTTCTCCTTCTTCGAGCCTCCCCAAAATTTCTCTCCCGCATTCATCATTTTTGGACTTATCCCGCACTGCACACCGTATCTTTCCACCATACGACAAGCAATCCCATACCATTTCCTTCGTCATCCCCTCAGCCAGTCTCAACATCAACACGCTTTCAATCCTCATCTTCATTGACTTCCAATTCCACGCTCATTCCCGAGCCAGTCTCACTCTCACTTTTTCTCCCAACCACCTCCATCTTGCTCCACATCCTTCGGAGTCTTCCCCTTCATTTCCACGTCTTCCTCTCAATCAATCACCTCGTGCATCTCGCAGCTACTCTTTTCCTCCTCCGCGAATTCTCAGTCCTCCTCCATTCTACCCTTCGACCGCGTCTTCAGCTATCTCTAACGTCGTATCCGGTGTTCGCCACTTCTTCCTTTTCAATTTTCTCTCCACCCCATCCCTCTGCGTCGCCCCATTCCACGGATAACGTCGTCTCTCCGGGTCGTTTTGTAACCTCCACGGTGAAAATCCGGCGAGCTGGGTGCCGGTGACACGCGAGAGGAACGACGACGACCCACCGTTTCGCCGTGAAAACGACGCCGC
>NT_176570.1:2148684-2235974 GCF_000188095.3 Bombus impatiens
GTCGACGTCGCGTCGACGAGAAACTACCATCGCTGCATTCTCATCTCCAAACCGCCACACCCCCTTCCTGCTATTACTCGCTGGTTGTCGCGCCTGTTGTTGTTGTTGTTGTTGGTTGGTTGGTTGGTTGGTTGGTTGGCTCGTCGAAATACACCAGCGCGTTATAGAGTTTGGGGAATGTGGACCTCGTCGAACGCGGGGTAAACGCTGAGAGACGAGCCGGTGGAAAGTGTCAGGGGAGCGAAGCGAGCACTTCGACTTTCCGGGGAATCTCTTCTGAGAACGGGCACAATTGATACTTCCGGGATATTGTGCCGCGTCTCCGCAGTCGCTAATGGCCCCGCTAGGGTGGAACGTGTCGAAGATCCGTGGCTCGAGGGGCAGTTCTTAGGAACCGGGCTGTTCGAGCTTTAATTGACTCCGTCGAAGGGTAGATTCGTATCTCGATTTGTGTAGAGTTTGCGGTGTCGTGGTCTTCGAAAGGACCACGATTAAAATTGATACTTTTATTTCAACTTGAACTTCCATCTTACGACTTTGTCTTCGTTCTTCTTATTTCTCCGAAGAAGGTTGTATCTCTATTTGCTGCAAGTGTTGTAACAATAAGATCGTAAAGGAACCTTTAGAAATAGCTTAGGCGATCGACGACCGTTTTAACGTTAAAGAAAACTTAAAGATGCAGACGTTTTTTTGGATTTACGTACTTCCCTGGAACTCAGCGCGCTTCGTCGTTTTATTGGCGAATTTTATTAGCCGGACATTCGATCGTGGAACGCGCTCATCTCAGCGTCTGTCGCTAGCCCAAGGTTTGCACCTTTCCATTTTCACAAGTCTCGTTCTTATCAGCGAATTCTGTACGTTCGTTCGTCGCGAGAAAATTGCAAATGGGACAATTCGAGTCCAGCAGCAGCGGCGTGTGTAACGTAATGTATAGCGTACGTATATGCACAATGTAATCGAATTTCTTCAAGCAAACACGCACTCCTAACAAGTCTGTCTACCACACACGCCTATCTTGATATTTTCCCAACTACCTCCGGTGTTTCAAAAAGGGTCGACTGTGTTAATTCACAGTTTTAGTTAGCCAAGCGACAGCTCGCTCGAACCACAACTTATCCGTCGTACTGCAACACGAAGAATACCTTAGTTTTGATTCGACATCCAGAACCGTCCCTTCTTGCGCAACTAAAAGAAGAGAAAAAGTTTCTGTATCGCGGAGAAGTTTAAACGTACAACCAAGTTTAATCCTAACTTCTAGCGAACAATTTCGAAGACTAGAAAGAATAGACCAGCGGTGAACACGCGTTACGTGGGCGCTGGTTTGGGTGGAAACGCGACAAAGCCGAAAGATTATGCGCGTGAAGAGAGGGTTGGACGCGAGGCTGGTGACATTTATACCTGAGCTAATTATCCCGCGCCACGAGCGGATCTTTTCTTCTCCGAAACTCGACAATAGCTCGGAGGATCATGAATACCGAGTTTCAGCCGCGTAACGACGCTTCCCTTCTCTCTTTCTCCTTCTGTATTCTATCTCGTCTGCCGTCGTTGCTCCGATACGATGAAACTGAACGCTGTCTCTCGCATTTACGTCGACGTTAGTGTTTTACCGTCCGAACAAAGCCGAGACAGACGACGACGTAGACTTGGTAGACGAGAGCGAGGAAGGACGATGACGACAGCACGCGCAAAAAGAACGAGGGGAATCGGATATGCCGTAATCGATACACCGGGGCCACCGAACGCTACGTGGCCGCAAGAACAGAGATGCGCGACGTCGATGAATTAACCGCGCTTTCCACGGAATCCATGGCGCCATTTCCTTCCGTTTCGAGGGTTGTCCATTCGAAACTGTTCCAAGGAATTTTCCAACGATTTTGTCTTCCAGGATGTACACTCCATGTTTTATAGAGAGAGAACGAGAGATTGGGGTTGATTTTCAGCTGTTTACACGCTGCTTGTATGACAAGTATGCTTTTTAGTTCTTTCTCCCTTTTTTTTTATACGCAATAAAAGGTTCTGTCAAAGAAATTGTCAAAGAATTTTGCCTTGCAAGATAACTCGCCAAATATCTTATCGAGTTCCCATATAAAAATGTATTAGGTTATTTGCGTGTTGGTTAAATGGAGACATGACGTACGTATTCTTTTCGGTTCTGTGCAACGAAAGGTATCGTACTTTGGTCTTGAGATTATTATCGGCGTTGAAATTTCCGCAGCTGGAATTCATTTCGGATCGAAAAACCTTAATTACCTACAATTAAATTTTAATTGTAGCTGGCTAATAAAAAACGAATTACGTATTGCTACGTGAGAAGCTATTTCTTATTGGTCCTGCAACAACGAAATTCGCGGTTTCTCGACGTAATCGCGAGGCGTGGTCGTGGCCGGCCATTAAACGACGCGACTCGGTCGGCGCCGCTTTTAAAATTACATTCGCTTATCTTCCTACATACTTGGCCGCGCTGTAACTTTCATTCTTCATTACGTGACTGCGAAAGGACGCATGAAAAATTCACGGACCACGGGCAGAACGTCTGCGGTAGACCAGGGACAGCCGTAGGCCGGAATTAATTCTCTCTGTCGCGTATGTTCGCCTCTCTTTCGGCCACTTTCCATCTTTTAACGAGTCGTGCACCGTGGAAACACGCTTGCCTTCAAATTCTCAAAGACATCACGTAAATCGGTGATCGTCAGGACGTTTTCCGATATTTCCGTCATCGCACTTTCGAAAGTAACTTGGTTCGTTATTTGATTTTGATTTGATAGTTTCTTACGGTTCCATTGCTTGTCTTCGATTTATCGGAGCAGAAGTGAAACACGAAGTATATTACGTGTTTTATTAATTTTTTTTGGGTTCACAGTCTGGAAAAAGAACTTGGTTTATTTCTAACTCTCATTTATCCTCATACGAGCATCAGCTAAATATTTATTAGATTATCCCATAAGTAATGCAATCCTTTTTGATACCCGTAGCACCCACGAAAACAAACGATCGTTTACCATTAATTAACCATTGATATATCTCCCTTCATTTGCCGCAATCTTCTCGTCATGTTTCCATCGAGTCTTCCATTTTACTCTTCCGCGTTTTGCCACAGTCCTATCGTATCTTATTTACACAAATCTGAAGCTAGAAATGGATCCGATAAATAGATAAATAAAAGTCAATATTAATTCTGGCAAAAATTCTTACACATTTTCAGTAATAGTAAAAAAAAAAAGAAGGAAAATCTGAAATCCGTCATTTTGACGAGTTCGAGCGCTATGCTCTACTTTTTACTTGTAGTAACTGCATTACTTACCGGGTGACCTAATATTTTCCAAAACCAAAAACCAATCAATTATATAGCTGGACATATCGCGTTAAAAGCAACAATTTGTCCGAAAAATCCATCATTCCGCCGATATCGTTCAATATCGCCGATATCGACGCAGCTGGTGTCCCATCGCGAGATACAGAACCGCGATTAGACTTCAATTTGCATCGGTTCGTAATGGGTTGTCCATAATGACAGGCTCTTGGTGGTGGAAAATCGGAGCCCATAAGGCTGCTTATTTCGGGACGATTTCCACGGAAGACCTTAATGCCTCGAAGCTGCTGGCCGAAGCGATTAGGCGAATTACTAAACACGATAAGGACCGTCCGGATAAGGTTTCTGTCCCGAGGCGTTGGTAATAGTTCCTGTCGTCTGGTCGGTGACGCCGAACCATCTCCTTGTCGTCGATCGCGATATATCGCAGCTCCGTACGCGTCTCGTTTTGTCCCGTAAACGTTCAGTGGAAAACTGTTTATGGAAATGATAACCGAAGATGAAACATCGCAGAATCGTAACGGAACATTGGAATTTCTATACTTTTCGTTTAAAATGAATATCACAAACAGAGAAACGAAACGAATATCGAAGAGAATAAGAGAATTAAACGGAGTATAGACGAAGCGATATTTCGAAATGGACATAAATTTCCAAGTATTATTTTTAGATGCAGGTTATTTCTAAATGATTTACAGTAGAATCTCGGTTCATCGAGCCAGCTAGGGAAACAAAGCAAGGCAATTTGGATAACCGAGCGGTTATATTTTTCTAGATAGAACTCTTCAGCTCTTGTCGCTGTTCGAAACATTTTCATTTTAAGATTAATTTCAACCGTGTCGCCTTTGACACGTACAATTTATCTTTCGAATAGAAACAAATAATTGTATATATCGGTATACTCGTAACAAGAATAAAGAAGCGTTTACACGTGTTACGAAATTATGCTCGATCGTAGTTCGGATAATAGAAGTTGAGCGTTAACTTGTTCAGATAAACGAGGTTCTACCGCGTTCACCAAGTATTTGATTATTTCATATGACGGCAGAAAATGAAGGATAATAGACGATAGTTGGAACAACTCAATAACCAAGCATTCCATTCGAAATAATTATCAAACCATCGCATTATTCAAAATCCTGCAAATTCGTTCGTATCGAACAACTCGCTTCCAATTTCCCACGATCAAAGCAATATCTTCTAACGAGCTAATCAATTTCCCCGATTACGCACGATTTCTCTCGCCCTCTCCCCCTCACTCCAATCTCCTACCCCGTACAATCTCTTGCCCTGCAATAGGAAAGCACCGAGAAATGCAAAGAACGCGAATCGTCTCTGTGAAAGATGAAACGTAAATTTCTCATAACTAACATTTCAGTCTCCTTCGACGAACCGATACGTGAGACCAAAGTGATTATGCGTCAAAGCGAACCTCTTGAGGTACGGAGATATCGAATCGATATACGAACTCTGTTACCCTCCCCTTCGTAACCCGCCGCCCACCCTGGCGTGTTCCCCCTTTCCTGTGAAACGCTACGTGCCTGCCTTTGCTCTCCCCTGCCTCGCTAATCTCATGATTGCACTGATTAACCCCACCCTCCCCTCGCCCGGTCTCTGGCCCATCTGATCCCTCAATCGGCCAGACTCGATCATGATCCATCTAGTGAGAATCGACCTGGCAGCGGAACGATCCGAGCAGAGACAGCCCCGCCTGGGAACCAACGTGGAAACGCGTCTCGAATTGCCTCCAGACGCGCCAGCCCGATGAATGTTTTCGAGATGAACCGCCACGGTTATGCGGAATTGCCTAAGGAAAATTTGGCATCGCTCGCTATTGTATTTTATAGAGGCTTTACTGGTTTCATCGTTATCGTTGTTATTGGCGAACCGATGTTTCAGCGTTAAGAAACTTATATTCCAGAGGTTCGTGTTTTCAGAGTTTCGCGATCGAACCTCTCGAACTTCGAAAGACGTTGCATCGATCGTTATGGCGTTTCTACAAGTTTTGCTCGTTCGATCGTTATTTCTGTTATTGGCAATTATTAATTCGCAACGTTCGGTTAATTGGCGAAGATCGAATTTGGGATGGTCGCAGAAAGGATCGGTTTGAACAAATTTTGCTTCGGTTATTGCTCGATATCGTGTTCTCGATTGCTACTTAATCATCGCGACTGATTATTTGATCGAACGTAGATTAATAAAATTTTGTGTTTGCAAGTTCAAATATAATCGTTCGGAGATTGGATTTCCAGCAACGTTTTATTGCTGCATATTGCATTTTATCAGAGATTATTCGTTTAGTTGTTATTATCACTAGAGCTTGATGCTTGATAATTGTTGAAGTATTTGTATATTCGATTTGAAAAATTTGATGAAAACGCTTCGACAGAGAAATCAGAGAAAATTAATGGAACATTTAACTCCACTGAAAGTTTGTCAATTAAAGGAAGAAACCAGAAATTTTGAATGGGTTCTGCATTGAAATTCAAGCCATTGTTGTTATTAATGGTGTTGTTCGGTGTAATGGTGGAAGTTTAGCTTGCATAGCTGATAAGATATGGCGTTGCGCGAAGTGTAATGAAAATTAGGTAATTTCAGAATTAGGTGAAGGAGCATTTGTTATTGTTAATGGTGATTGAGGTAATTTTGAGGACAAGGTTGTACGGCGTAACAGTGCAACTTCAGACGTTCAAGTGATGGAATATGGTGTTGTAGGAAATGTAATGAGTACCTAAACTAGGAAATTTTGAACTTGCAAAACGATTATTTGTTCTGGTTGGCTGAAGTGCCTTTTGGAAATGGAATTGTTGCGCCGGAAGGGCAATGGTACAACTTCTGACGTAGAGGCGATAAGATATGGTGCTCTAGGAAGGTGTAATGAGAGGAAATTTTGGTGTTGCTAAAGGACACAGTTTCCTATTGTTATTAGTAAATGGCAGAGCTTTCAGAGGAACAGCTATTTCGCGCTAAATAAACTCTAAACTTTACGTATAACAAAAATTTACAGACGATACAATTTGCGAGAAGAGCTTAGGTAATTGTTGACTTGACTAACTTCCACATTTTTATTTATTTATTTATTCTTTTAATTGTGGTTTTATTTTCATGTTAAACGTTAACATCAAATTTGTATACAAAGTGAAAAACCACCACACCTATGCGAATTTACGAGAATTGAGGATCCAATGAAATTACAGTTTTTTAAATTTATACATTTCTATTCCCTTTTGTATTGTATTCTCGTCCTAGTAATAAATCGTGCATCTGAGTGATAAATCTAAAGGCCAGAGGGAATTTTTATATGAATATCGAATTCGTAGTTCTACGCTTCGTTTTAATCTCCTTCTTCGATTAAAAATCGATCATATACTAAATGTCATTGGTTCAGCGCAGTTATGATAAATTTACACGCAGAAATCAAAAACTTATTAAGGTCATCTAGAAACAATTTCTGCGGCAATCTAGCGGGCAGCGCAATATCCCCAACCGAAATCTCATCGTGCATACATTTTCTACTCGTCAGTCAAACAAGATTAAATTGACGAACATGTAGATTACTAGAGTCCGTGCGATTCGACGAACGCAAAACACCACCAGTGTAATATATCGTCTGAAACTTGGCAGCGCTAACAATAAATTCTCTTGCATTCAGAATTCTCGAAATATAGTGTCTATAGTTCATTCAGAATCGGAAGAATAAAGATTAAAAAGCAACGAAGAAAGAAAAAGAAAGTTACAATTGTTATTTAAACGCTATCATATTCATGGCGTTATACGTCATTGTAGAATATATTAATCATATATGTATAGTTATCGCGGACTTTTATGCGTTTATAGGAGATCTGAAAGTGAAAAATTGTACGGAATGCAAGTAATACGAAACGATGCATAAAATATCGAAGATATAGTGCTTCCTGTGATGTCAGCTAGGTCGAACAATTTTCCATCGAGGTTCTACTTTTTTATTTCTATTCTTGAAACTATGAATTTGCATCGATATCTGCAGCCTAATAATCATACAGGGTGGTTGGTAACTGGTGGTACAAGCGGAAAGGGGGTGATTGTACGCGAAAAAAGAAGTCGAAAATATAGAATAAAAATTTTTTTTCTAATTTCTTTTTTAAATTTTTCCATCGAGACAACGATCTACAGTGAGATCCGTTATAAAGTCCATCCGTTGTAAAGTGTACAGAGCGAAAATCCAAAGTCGATTTTCTCGAAAACAAAGCCTCGAACGAAAAATTTGTATTCTATATTTTCGACTTCTTTTTTCGCGTAGAATCACCCCCTTTCCGCTTGTACCACTAGTTACCAACCACCCTGTATATCAAAATATATTAGGTCGTCCGAAAAGTTTCTTTCTTTTTATAAGGGAATAATAGATGCACAAGAATTTCCGTTTTATATTATTTTATCGAATTACGTATGATCCATTTTGTTCTATCAAAATAAAGATCACAACGTTCGACAGATTATGTTTCATGTCTGTATAAAGATGTGTCGTTGTAATAGACGGGTGTGTAAAAGAAAGACACTTTTCGGAGAATTTAATACTATAACAATTACATATCGGGACACACTGTAATAATTATATACGTATTTCAATCATACGAATGACTAAAAAGTATAGCGATTAAAAATTTCCAAGAATCATCGCCCAAAAGTAGTAAACTTGTAACGTTTCTGGCAGACGCAAAAGTCGCCCACTCGATTCGAAACGAACGATTGGAAACGACAAGACGTACGAAAGCACAACGCGGTAAAAAGCGTGGAGTAAAAACGATGCGGGGGGAGAACAATGTGACATGACAAATGGATGATCAATAACAGGCAAATTACGTGTACGGATCATTGTTGACCGAATGAAGCACCGCGTGACAACGAGAGCAACGCGGACGATAATCGATGAGCGCGTTACAATTCTCCTTGCAGAATGGAAAGCCTTCGAAACGGGAACGCGATAAATCACCGACGTCTGGCTGTCTTAAAACATCGCTCTACGATGAAGTATCGTGTCCTATGTGTCTCGAGAACGGCGATGTACATTATAGTATGTAGAACCATCGACGATCTACTTCAACACGTTTGTTATCGTTCATACTGGATTTTCTAGTCATTTCTAGAGCGTCGTTCGTGATACGTGTTACACATGTGCACTAGCGTGCCGTGAGTATTTCGACACTTCCAAATTATTGCACATATACGAATACGAATTTAAACAAAGCTACTTTTTAATCTGATTTTTGTCTCTCATTTTATCTCAGACGATCGTATACAGATAGTAGATCACGATAAAAACAATAGTTGATATTGTAGAATAGAACCTCTGAAAAGTATGCTTGAGGAAACGAATAGACTGATCGGTTGCTATATTTTTTCCTATTTTTATCTCTCCTTTTCTTCTCTTTTATCGTCAAACAGTCGATGAAGTAATTAATCACGCGATATAGAAAACGTCTTCAACACGTGTGCGACATTTTTTTTACCTTTGTATCTTTGTTTCTTCTATTTGTTTATTTTTATTGTTGAAATAAGAATGATATATATATAGTATTTTTTGGCACTTTTGTTGCATGCGTTGAGTTTTTATTCAGTGGAAACTAGGCCGCCAGAACAATGAGGAATTGTTAACGCTCGTTGAACGTTGTAATGTTGCAATGTTGTGAATTGTTTAAGGTGTTTGGATAACAATGTTCTGTTTGATGTAGAACCGATTGCGAAAAAGTTTCGATTGTTCTCGCGGATACTGGATAACAGATGATGTATTGTTTCGAATAATATTTGAAATGGATAGTCATGACAATTTACTTTTCCAGCGTTTCAAGCGCAAGAAAACGACACTTTAACACGACTACTTTTACCAGCTGTTTTCAATCTGTTTTTCCATTTATCAGCAAACTCCTTTTGAGAACAATTCAAACTCTTTTCGAAACTACGATAAATCGAGTCTCTGAGAAGCCAAATTGATCAACTCCACTTTCGACATGGCTTTCGGGCGATTCTATTTTTGCCGGATTTATCCTAAACTTACAACATTGATATTCATTCGTCTAAGCCTTCTTTAGCCCCTCTCTAATCCAAATCTTTCTCTCGCGTATAAAAAAATATACACGAACCGAAAGCAGCAGATATCAAGCTCCAAAGCTACATATGCGAGTTTGCAATTTTCGAAGATTTTCCTACGAATACGAATGAGTGACATTGGTGCCACGTTGGCTCCAAAAATGAAATTAGGCTAAAAGAATATCGATATATCAGCATGTGACTTTCAAGTTACACGGCGTTATAGAGAGTTAGATTAAAATAAATGAAGAAGAAAACGCATCGATCAGCCACAACCCCCCACCCCCGTGTATTTCGTCCCATCGTATGAAACGTTGGCCAAATGAAAAATTAGAATCGATCGATCCACGTCGTCGTTCCACACGTCGACCTTTAATCACGACGAAAAACAGCGTCGAACGATTTCCAGAAGAATCCCTCTTGCTACCTTCGACGTCCATTCTCCGATCTGATCAACGCGTCGACACAAAACCCGTCGAGTCCTCGACAGAATTGCATGCTGATCGAATTGACATTCAATCCGGATCGAGAGCGGCGAACGGAGTTTACACTGGATTCGATCCAGCCCCGTGGATTCGGCTCGATTCGTCGCCATGCAAAACGTCCAGGGAACGCATCGATAACGACCGCGTTTCCCTCTGTCGCCTCCACCCTCTCCCCCCTTTTTCTTCCGGCATCTCTCACCCTTGTTTCTTCCAGACACTTTTCGCATTGTTCCATCGCGTCGATGTATTCGATTTCAGGATAATTTCGAAGATGAATGGTGCGAAGATTGAATGTCCTAAGATCTTATCGTTGTGTGAGTTGATCAAGAGTTATTATACGCGTAGCTTTTTTTTCTTTTCGATCAGGTTTACGATAATTGCATGGTAGGAAATGTTCTAAGAGTATAACATAGTAATTTAACGTTAGGTTAATTGATATTTCACGATTTAATTAAATTTATCATATAATTTAACAACCGATTTAACAGTAATATACAGAAGATTCAGTCTTTCTCCTTTTCTTTGCTCGAAATATTTTGCATGACTTCCTGTCGAGTATCGGATTCTGTCGCGAAAATATAACACTGGGATATTTTCGTATTTCTGCAACGTTTCGAAATCGCTGTCCGACTAAAGAGTGCTGCATCGATCTGAATAAGTGATAATCTGTCGGTGTCAAATTTGGAGAGTACGCCACGTGCGAAAAAGCTTCCCAGTCCAAGTTAAGGATAGCGATTCGAGCCACATGTGGCCTAGCTTTGTCGTCGTCGCTCATCGTGCTCACCGTTATTTTGCGAGGTTATCATCACCAATCGATCATAAAGTTGACATCTCACATAGACCGATGCCAATCGAACAATTGTACAAACAGTCGGGAAATTATATCGGTTAAAAGTAATTAAACGCGAACGCTGGGGGAAAAGAGACTAAACATTTTGCATACACCCAATAGAACAAGCAGCAATAGGTAACTGATAATACGTAACTAATTCGTATGTCGCGTATAAAATATTTCAATCTCGCTCTTGCTTTACCAAATGAAAGAGATTTATAACGTTGAAATACTTTTTAACGTTAGAAGCACGTAATTGTATCGAAAATGACTGAAAGAACGCATAATATAAAATTGATCATATTTGCCGCGATAAAGTATTATAATCATACACATATCGTTAAATATAATTTCATCCAATGTTATATATATTATATGTAACGCGTGACATATTAAAATCCATTGTTATCTGCTCTATTAAAATTCTATAATCCTCTCGTTCTAATCTTAGAACATCGTGAAAATTCTGACCCGAATCTCTCTCATTCGCGCTTTTGAAAACCATTTTACAACCCATCGTGACAATTAAACCTCCAACGAAACCAACAATCCCCGAGAAGAAGAAGAAGAAAAAAAAACAGTTGGAAAAAGCAAGCAGGCGACTGGACTCGTAGCTAACCTCAACCAACCCGAAAGGAACCCTCCAGCCTGTTCATCTCGTCGACAATGTCCCCTTACCTCGAGGAATTAGGAAAACCGGTCCCTGGAAGTAGAAACAATCGATGGCAGCCGATTAAAGCAGAGGGAGCCGGATAGGATATCGGTTCGATTACGTGGCAATTCCCCCGGGATACGACTTGGGGACGACACGCGTTTACGGTTTCTGAGATGCATGACCGGAAAGAGAAAGTAACCGAGGAAGTCTACCCTGTAGAATTCTACTGAAAATTTCTACTCGTCTCTCGTTTCCTTCCTCTATATCGACGATCGATCATCCCTTGGTAATAATAGGGTAGACCAGCTTTAGAAAATTTAATCTTCCGATGGTGTATCGTGTTTTATTTATGAAGGATAATATATCAAATACGCGCTATTTTTGCCATAGTGCACGCAGTCTTTTTAGGCAAGAAACCTCATCGACCAATTACGTTTCATATTGATGATCGATAGCGTTGTATTAATTTTCATTAATGCCGATTTGATACGAAGATCATCGAGTTTCTAAGTAATTACGCGTTCCTTGCTTTTCTTATTTACCGAGTTTGCTTCTCACCGACGATACGTTTATTCGAAATTTATTCCAACGTTTATTTATTTTCTCGATAATTGATTTATTCTGGTGATCGATGTAGCCGATGCTTGTATAGAAATAAATTTTAGTCTACTTTTATTCGTTTGTACGTATGTTGGTAACTTAATCGTACACCGTATTGTAACTGCGGCCACTTGAAAGAACCTCCGGGTACAAACCCTAGATTCGACCACAAATAATTGTTACGGCTGCGAGAGCGGACCTTGGGTCAAGCACGTGGTCTAGGTTTACGGATAAGCTGGGATTGTAGCGAAGGATCGGACGAACCAGTTGAGTGTATGGCTAACATCGAGAACCGAAGGATAGGCAAACGTGGACGAATCAGATCACCTGCAGCCACGAGGTGTGCTTCCGTGAGCGAACCGGTGTGTAGCCAACATGGAGTTCCACTAAGGAAAACGTGGACAATCCAGTGGCACAGGATCACTGGAAGCCACCGTGGATTAAGTATGGCGGATGTTGTAATCTACTATCGATCGAGATATCTCCAGTGACCAAAGTATGTAACCTTCGTGAAGTTTCGCTTAGATCAACTAGGAAAATATTTCAGGAAAATATTCGAATGTTGAAGAATATCCCGATTTTTGAAAAAATTGATAGACGGAACGATTTTCTAAGTTTCTAAGATTTCATACTTTTATCGGGATAATTTCAAAAATTGTTCCAAATTTTATAAAGAGCACTATACCTATTAAATATAGCATTCGCGGTCCGATTCTCAACTATTCGTGAACGACGTAATAGAATAAAATATTCGAACGCTTAACTGTAAATCACTCGTCCGTAAATAGTAGTTGAATCTTGCTTTCGTCGCTAGGATCTACTAAAAAATCTTTCTGTAACTGCAAAATCGAATTTGCAAGAAAGAGTAGAATGGATAGGGACAGGTGAATCGAGACGGATATCGAGATAGAAACGAGAAGATCAGAGGGAAGGATAATCGATAGGGGAGGCGTTCGCAATTTGCCCGGGAGCAGATCAAATGGAAGTGGTCGCGGCTCATAATTAAGAGCCATCGGCCATTGACGTAATGCCATGCGGCCGTCACGTTGCCTCATTGTTGCCGGCTACTTGCAATTAGCCGTGCGAACGGCCAATTTACCCGCGGCATAACAATCCTCCACCAAACGGTATTCGAATCCCGTTTGATTTTCCCACCAATCGCTTCGATAACATGCAAGACACCGGGCGACCTCTGCGTTCCAATCAAGATAAGGGAGAGAATCTGGGACCAGTCGAGATCCAGGAACATCAATATCCCACGTATTAGGAATTTTGCCAGATCTCTTCTACGCGAGATCTTCCTGTTCTCACTGACGATGAGTTGGAAGGGATGCACCGCTTCTGCTCAAATCTAATGACACGGCTTTGCTTTCTAATTTTACAAAATCCGCTCTGTCCGTACGATGAAACGTTGTTGAAGTATCAAATGTCAAGTGTTTCTTGCGTTCGAAAATCGATATCGTTTAGATAGACAGAATGATCAATTATTTGTTAGGTAGGTTCATGATCGTTTTCCTTGGAAGTTTATCCGTCTTGAAATCTCGTCTTTCTTAATTTTGATATAGTAGAACTTGGTTCTGATAACATAGGGTCGCTAGATAGCTACCTTCTCTTCTCAGATAGCTGTCAGCTCTTCTTAGTGGTTCAATAATTAGAATTTAAGTATTCAATTTCAGCTGCTCCTTCTTGAGAAATATTAGTTACTTGGATATTTATTGTTTGGATATTAATACATATATATTCGTTATAAGAATACGCGTTGCTACGTGTACGCTCGACCATAGGATAACGAGGACTCGGCATTAACGTGTTCGTATAAACGAGGTTCTATCGTATTACACCGCGCTATTACTATTCAGTTGTTCAGGAAAGAAACGACTAACTCCGACGGAATTAATCTTCCAAGTAGTTCGTTTCATATAAACAACTTTTTATCAATCTAATCCAATCTCCAACAATTCATCACGCATGAACTCTTCAATTCACCGCTATCATAAATTCAGCAAAAGTTATTCAGCGAAACTTCCACTCATCGATCACCAAGCAAACACCACAAACACCCTTTCTCTTTCCAAGCAAAATACTCCCAAAAAAAGACCAGGAATAAAATCCAATTGTCGTTATACTCCATTAAAGACGCAGTCAGGGAACCATTCAGCTTTTCCTATAGCCAGCCACAAGGTTGCCACCGAGAAAGTCGACGCCAAGAGACAAAGAGAGGGAAAGAAAGAGGGAAGAGGAAAAGAGAGAGAGTGAGAGAGCAAAACAATTCAGCCCCTAATTGCGCGAACCGACGTGAGAGTAAGCGGCACTGAAGGAAAAAGGCGTCGCGGCGTCGGCGAAGGAAAGAGACGGAGCGACTGGTTTCGGCTGCGCTTGGTTCGCTCATTTTTGCCGGGCTTCAATCCTTTCAGAGGCTTCGTCGCCGCCGAAAACAACCGACGATATATCACCGCTAACGCGATTAACCCTCAAAATTTTGCTCCTAAAGGGATTAGAACGGGCACGGAGCGCGAGCTGGCTTCCGTTGCACGTGCCCACGCCATTTTCGCCAGGCTAACGACGCCAAAGTCAGTTCGGAAGAAACTTTTGCATATCGCCAAAACGAAACGACGACTCGGCCATTAAACGACCGTTTACCACCAACTTTCCCTTCGTCGTGTCAAACACGTACAAGCGGGTTGAAGACATCAACAAACCCTCGCAGCGTGTATCGCGAGGAAATTCGTGATAACAAGTTGACAAGAGTAGGTCGGCATGTGACAGGTGGTAAGCTCCGTTTCTTGAATGGTCTTGAGCTTAGAGAAAAGGCCGGTTTGATCTCTGTCTATTTGTCTGCTCATTTTCTCAACTATTGTTTTTTGTCATCGTCGTGCAATAAACGAGCTTGCGGAGATAAGGCTCGTTGATATCCTGAGAAGATTCGTTTCTCGAAAATCGTATAGATCGATCGTTCGAGCATTTAAGCGACGAACAAACTGTGGATATTTGTCCGTTTATTCGGAATTCCGAGATGGTAAAGTATACAGAATGCATATAGTGTACGAAAGTATACGACGTATCTATGGTAGAATACTCGTTATGATTTTTAGTAGGAAAAACGAATCTCTGTCTAACTTTTATTTTCTTAATCGTAGCCATAAATTTGCGTAACAATCTGTAGTTTTGTTGTGAAATTGAGGAATTGACGAAAAGTGGAATTGGTCAATTTCGCTTTTGCGAGCTTCGAATATACGTTGATATAGTTAGTCGAAAGTATAAATGTAGTCGAAGTTTTACTTCAAAGAACATTCCGTATACTCGTATTATACACGTCAGCCAATAATATATTCAATGCACGGTTTCGAGCAGCCTGTTTGTTCGAAGCCAGTTTTGTGTTCGATTTCTGAACGACGAGAAGGCTGAACTCGATCCTGTCCACGCGTTTCCGCGAAAGGAGCTTCTATCATTCCCAGTGCTAATTTAGCTGCCGCTATTCCGCGCCTTATTAACGTTATCTTCTCGGACAAACCACCGGCACGCAACGCGGTCGCAGTTCATTAACCCTTCGACCGTGCGATTGTTTTCTGCGGAGAGCGCGAATGCGTTTCGCGGTTTCTGCGTTTGAAATTGAACGCTGGATGAAGAGGTTTGTCGGAGGTGTTTAGCGTATGATCATCGGGGCGAATGATATTCCTCTTTGAGAGAGAAGATTCGTTTCACTCGAGCGAAGTATTTCGTAGTTGGCTATTTAGAATTGAAAGCTCTAAACTCAAACGCTGGTTCGTGGGAGCATCATCTTTTTACGGTTACTCTGAAATTCGAAACTTGAAATTGATTACGATTGGAATTACGTTCGAATTGAAAAACACCATCGCAATTCGTTCAGAATTCGTAACATCCTAATTTAACGCTTATCAACATTTCTATATCTAGATTCGGAACATGCAAATGTAGAGAGTTTACCGAGACTGCCATATCTTCGTTCACATCTAAATTTGAAATTCCTACATTTGAATCCGAAACATGCAACAATTTCAAATCTGATCAAATTTCTATGTAGTATCGTGAGTGCTTAGACTGTAGATGTCGTTTCTTCTCATGTTTGTATCGTGGAAGAAAAATCGGACTCCGGTCATCGGGATTCGAACCCGGGTTCCGAACGTTCGCAACCTAAGGCGCTAACCACTGCGCTGTTGTCGTTTCTTTTTTTTTTTTAATGATGTTTATTTAACCCAAGATACAATTTTAAATACATTTTGGTATTCACAATAAACTGTGAATTTTGGTAAGGTACCGATACGCGGCGGTAAGACGTAGCCATACTATATTATGTGTCGGCGCTTTACATTTTTTGTGTTTAATACAATTTTTGGGTTTAAGCCGCTGGGGAGCGGAGCTTTTATATGATTTTGTTTTTCTTTTTTTTTATATTTTCTGTCCTGAAAACTTGGTCGCAAAACAGGACGCTTCGGTAGTCTGCTTGTTGGGTGCGCGCTGCCATCGTCCGACGCTAGTTAGTGTCGAGTAGTATTTGCTATCGAGTGCCGCCACAGGCCTTTTTTCCGCGATACTACATCTATATCTCAAATGGAAATACGGAAATTTCAAAACTGATGTTTCTATCATCTCGATTCGAGACATCCAAACTTCTAATTTATCAAAATTTCTGTATCTCGATTGGAAACAGTCGAATCTCAAATTTAGCGAAATTTCTGTATCCCAGTCGAGAGCCTCGAAATACCAATGTCGACAATTAGTTTCTCAGCGTTACATCACCGTACCCCGCCCTTCCGCAAACGATGCAAGTAGAGGTCCGACTGTAAGAATCGAGTGGAAAGGTCGCGTCTAATTTACGACAGCATATTTCAAGCATCGATTCCGTGGCTACACGATCCCTCGGGAGGTGGTTCGAGGAGAACCTCGTCGAAAGAAACGATGACCGGGAGTCGATGTAGAAAAATAAGAAAAGGAAGAGGAAGAAGAAGAGGACGAAGGAAGGAGCGAAGAAAAGGATGGCGGCAAGTTTAAAACGTTCCCCTTCGTACGGTTTGGTCGGCTTATCGTCTCGATTCGATCTCTCGCGAGTTACATTCGCGGCGGTTCACAGATTGAAATCGGGCAAAATTCGATAGGAGGGCTGGATGTATCTTTCCATGGAAGCCAGAGTCATAAACTCCACAACCAGATAGAGGTTGGATGCTTGTTATTTTTACACTTGGGACGCGTTATTCCAGATTTATATCCAACATCGCGATACAGACCTGGATGCACTAGTTCTTTTACCTTTTGATCAGTTACCTGTTTTCGACGAGTATGCTCGTCACGAAGAAATGGCAACATTTTGTGCTACGACGACTTCTCTCGATAATAAGATAAATAAATAAAACACTTGCTTTACTCTATAAAAAAACTATTATTATAAAATTAAGTGTTTTAAAATTAGTTTTTAGTTAGTATTATTAGTTAACAAGGTAATCAAAATAAAGCAAATAAAACAATTATTTATTAATAAAGGAATACGATTTTCGAAGTTCGTGAATCGTTCGCGTAGAGTTTAAACGTTCTATACTGTTCGAATAGCAACAACTATTGATCGTGATGTTACACGAATATATATTTGATTCCATTTCTTTATTTACTTATACCATGGGTCACTACATAATAGTTTCGTTGATTTGTCATCGAATATCATGCATGTTTATTTGTTTTATCGGTGGTTATTTGTTAAATGTAATATATCAAACACATTTACTGCTCGTGATACAGATACAATAATATGTTCGCGTAAATCAATATTGATTTTGCAGCAATAAAGAGAATATAGAATTCAAATGAAACGAATACGTTAACAGAGGAACAGGCAATTTCATTTATTCGACGTTAATCGAGAAAATCTGGCAAATAAAAATTTTCAAAATCTCATCGTCAATTTGCGTACTTTTTTCTTCTTCTTTTTTTTCGTTTTATCGACGAATGAAAAAGATCGATCGAATGGAAAAAGAGATTGACGTTGGTCGATCGTAGAGGGAACGTGTCGTCGCGTGCAACTTTTTATCGGTCGGCCTGCAACTCCGTGGCCTGTCTTACGTAGCAGAACTTCATAAGCGGCGGAGAACGAGCCGGAAGTTTGCTAACGGGCTGACTCAGCCGGTCCCTCTCTCGTCTTCGGCAAATTCGCGGTAATACGCAACGACGATTCTTGCTGAGGGCTCGTAAAAATGTTCGACCTCTTCCACGTTCTCCTCCAGATCCCGTCAAACGTCGCGACCGAAGCAACTAGTAACGAACAGTGAGTTACGAATTGCGATCGAAAGACCGCAATTTGCGATTATGAATTTATTCTTCGAAGTACACTTAGATTTATTATATTCATTGTAAATCTACGAACGAATCCTTTTTTAATCGTTTCCTTTCTTACTTGCGAAAATATATGTATAGTACCCTCATATTGATTTTCTCATTATTACGTTTATTATTACGTTTAATATTGTTATATTTTATCCATATCTTTCTATTTGTGATCTCACAACGTAACTCCTGCAATAGAATTGTTCACTATTATTCTTGAATAAAAGAGTGCACGGGTCAGTTATATACCGTGAGAAAATCTGTATTTCCTCTTTGATACCAGACAGCCAGAAAGAAATAGAAAAGAATTTTCTTGCGGCGAAGGATAAGATAAATAATTATCGCAAAAGTCATATGCAAATAATGAGATTTCTCAAACAAAACGATACGTTGTTCGAATGGTCGATCCATTCCAAATGAAACGATATCTTCGTGCATTCTTGAATTCGTTTTCTTTTTCCATGTAAACGATAAACTTGGTTTCAAAATGAGAAGATCCAACGTCCTCTTGGTATTGCAAACACCGAGGACCATCGATCTAGGCGTTCTTAAACGAATGCACAGGGAAGCCTTAGCTAATTACAAAGTTAAATTAAATATTGATATGCGAGGATTCAACTTCCTCCGCGAAATAGCCTGTGCCTGGTAGAGAATTTTGCGCCAGTCTCTCGGATACGCGATCGCCCTGATCATCAGAGTGGCTAGTAAACAGACGATATTTAAATGAGCAGGGCAACTTTCGCGTAACCAGAAAGAAAGTTGCCAAGCTGTATCAGTGATATCTCTTGCGGGTCTCAACGGGGTTGAAAGATTGTTGTAAGACTCGTGATACTAATCGTTTCTCGATTCTAATGGCTTCAAAATCAAACCGAAGAATTGTAACTGCTAATTAACGACCAACCGCTAGCTAATTAACCGTTTCGAACTCTTCGAAACTAATTCATACTTGTTCACGATTAGTATGAATCTTGTTGTTTAAAAATGTTTCCAGCCAGGAAGTCCAGCGAATTTTGAAATATAATAAGTCTAGAATCTTTGAATTTTCTGTTTTAACGAAACTGCGTATAAATCGTAATTGTTTAATTTGAACGAATTTCAAAATATCGCAAGTTTCGAATTTTCTTATTATATAATATGTAAATTGTAATTTCTTCTTTTATTTTTCTATAACGTTCAGCGTGTCGCAGAAAGCTGCGTTTCAAGATAACATTTAAGGTTTCTCGTTTCAAAGAAAATCCCTTTTCAAATAATTTTCAAGAGGATGTACAAATAATTACTTACCTACAGATCTAGAATTCTTCAATTTCTTGACACGAAAGGTCGCTCTAAAGAGATTTCATGTAAATCTAAAATTCCTAAAATTCTTTTCTTACACAGCTACACAATTTCAAGTTCGTATTAATTTTCCCAATATCTCGGAAAATTCCAATTCTAGCAGTCATTCTTATCTACCGATATCGAACTCGAAGCCGTGACATTGAAACCGTGGCGATGAGTGGCAACAGTTGACTCATAATTCGTGGATCGTTCCAATTTTACCCACAACCACGAACGATATTTATACGGACAAGCTTCGCTCGATCCAAGTTCTCCTAACGAGCTGACTCAGCTAACCTTGCTGCTTCATCGCTTTGGAAATCACGGAATTAGAAATCCCTGGCTTAAAATCGTTCCATGGGTGCAACGACCAAAGCGTTGTCCAACTTTATGTCGCTTTCACATGACCATGATCGCTATAATAATCTATCGATACGATACTGATATCGACGATTTTAAGGTTGTATTCTCCGAGGTTCCAATCTCCTATCTTCGTATACGTATTATTTTCATTCACGAAAAATTGTAACGATAATCACGATATAGAAAGCTCGCGGAACCCATAATCTGCGATGCTAACCACTCGTCCAAGCGCTAGAAATAGAACAAAGTGGCCATTTTTCTAATATTCCTTTTACGCTTCAAGATCCGCTATAATTTTAGACGAACTGTGAATAAAACGCTTATCTCTCTTTAAAAATCTGAAACTTGCAAGTAACTCGAGCCTCGCAGAAGCGAAACCGATCAACTACAGTTTTAACGCATCTTTTAGTTTCATTGCAGAAGTACGCCACTAATATTCTGTTCTCGAGGAACGAACCATTTGCTTCCATAAGTTCGTTCGTCGCAAGAAGATGATACAAGTAATCGTGAATTCTAAAGTAAATTAAAAAATAGCGTCTGTAAGGTATATCGGTTTTCTGAATATTTCGATTTATACAGTTGATCAATGTGGCTCCTGGGCGGCCCGATCGTACTCGTTGCTAAAAATGATAGTTACACTGCGGATTTTTATGCATTTATGGGAAATTTGAAAGTGCGAAACTACGCGCAATGCACGTAACACGGAATGATATATACAGTGCTGTGAATGATTATAGACTCAAACACATCTTTTGCGTTATTTCTTCAATATTTCCAAGGGACCACCGGTCATGCCTGGATATGTTAAGAGAAATTGTTTTAGCAAAAGTCAAATTGAACGCTGTAGGATACAAGGAGATGTTACATAGCGAATAATCGACTCTCATAATCGAAATAGAGGACGAAAAGTCAATCTTTCAGCAAGACAATGCTTCTACTCAAACAGCCGCCACTATAAAAAAGTGGTTTCAAGATTTTGGAATAGAACTATTACCGTGGCCAGCGTTGAGTCTTGATCCGAATCCCATCGAGAACCTGTGAAGAATTTTAGTCAGAAAAGTTTACGATCAGGTGAGACCACGTATGAAAATGATCTTGGAACTTGGGAAAAGAATAAAATCCACGTGGGCGGATATTCAAAACGAAACTTCAAGTGAGTTTAGCGGATAACGTAGCTAATAGATTAATAGAAGCAATCAGAGATAAAGGAGAATTCATTAAATAATTAATGAAAACGTAACAAAATTAACGTTGGCTTTATATTTTCTCATAGTGAGAAACACAATTTTAAGAGGAAATTTAATCTTTTCCAGACTACGAAAGAAGAAGATTTTTGTTTGTTGCATCTTCAGTTCTGTCGTATATTATAATATGAAATTATGTAAACGAGTTTGCTGATTTTTGTTTTAATATCATGAAAAATTTAAAAATAGGATTCAGTCTATAATTATTCGAGGCACTGCAGTGATTGATAAAAGGAAGTTTAAAATTGACACATCATGAAGTTTAGTAACTTTCGTACTAAAAATTGTTCACCATGCTGGTAACAGTCATCTGTTCCGTGCTATACAAATATTCCTTTTGCACACTGGGTCGTTTCCGATCGGTAATTTTAAGTAATTTTTCATTCGTTCCACTTCCATCTCTGTTTAAATTTCGCTTTGGCTAGAAAAACTAGGGTAACATGTAGCGACGAAAACTACTGGATCATATTTATGTGAAACTTGTGAAGAAACTCGAAAGTGTATCGAGGAATTTCGAGGGATTTTCAAAAACGCGAAAACGTGAAAAGAACCACACGAACTGGAACGATCCAGTATGCAGGCGACGTCGATAAAGATAAGGTTGTAAATGGAAGGTTAAATATAAATCCATTTCGTGAAAATTAAATTTTATACAAATTTCCTCCTCCGCTGTAAAATATCCAAAGTATAGCGCTTTCTATAATATTTCGAAAAACAATCTTCCACCGAGTTTCCACCTTTGCGAATTCTATTTTCAAACATAGGAATTTGCATAAAAATCCACAGTCTAATAACGACAATAACAATTTTAGTCAACAGCCAAGTGAAAATCCTCCTAGCGTGGAACATCGATTGATCATTTGAAAGAGTAAGCGATAGCATGCGATAGAGGTAAAGCAGCACTTACCGGACTCCGAGACAGAGGGACTGCCTGCAGATCTGTCGGAGTTCCTGGAGCTGGCCGTGGAGCTGGTCGACGAAGCTGTGCCGAGAGAACACTCGGAAACGCTGCGCCGTTTGGAGAGAAGAGCCGCGGCCGCGGCAGCTCCAGGACCGCAAGAGGAACCGGTTGGAGCGCTCGAGCTTAGCCCATGGAGGCCGTGGAGGCCGTGCAACACGTGCAGGCCTGTCTGGTTTGTCAGCTGCTCCAGCCGTCGCCTGAGGAACCTCTGCTCGCGAGACAGCTGTTCCTTGTGCACGGCGTGCTTGCGTTCACGCTCCTCCAGGCTCTGTAACCCAACGTTCATCCCCATTATGCATCATGCAACCTCGATTCAATCCCTTTAGGTTATATCATCGAGGCGTGTATCCCTAATATAGATATATTCGTTGATTATGATATTCGGTCGATATTAAGATGTTCAGGCAGTTGAATTGTCAGAAATTGCTGTATTTAAAAATTAGTGTCTAGATTTTTGGATGCGTGGAATTTTAATCTGGCGATCCTCGAACGAGATTTGTGCCTTAATTTGGATTTTTGGTTTTAGTTGGGCAAGAGACTTTAGACATTTTAAGTATTTAACGTAGAATTGAGAGGAGAAATTTCACGCATATCGGTGAATATTCTTTTATATCTTTTCCTTTTTCTTCTTTCTTTTTTCTTCAAATTTAAGACAACTTATAAAAGGCGAAAAAACACGATTAGGTTGAAAATGACTGTAAAACGCAGGAGGTATTATACGAAATTGAATCTAGAATTAATTTCGAAATCCATTATTATTTTTTACTCTATTTAATTCTATGATTATTCTATACTTGTTCCAGCAATGTCAGTATTCTCATTAGAAAATGTATTTTGCACTAAATTATGTTTCACCGCGTTTCTATCCCAATACTCTGTTCCTCCTTAACGTAATTCTAAAGCAAGCAGAAACAAAATAGCCCGAACGACGTAATATCATCCCCTGAAACTCTAATGTATTTCGATAAAACTTCCATAAGTCAACTAAACCACAAGACCCTAATAGAACGAACAGCTTCCAACAAAATCAATTTGCCACGTGGTTTTTCAAAGAGAGAAAAAAAGCAACGAGGAGAAAAAAAGAGGGAGAATATCATAGACGTTTTAATCTTTCGAACGTTCGTCCCCTGATTTATCATGCTCCTGTAAAAAATTCCGCTACAGATAATCCCGTTGGACGTTAGTCCGGGATCGGAGTATTTTTTTAATGCGTTTACGGGAAACTGCGCGCAAAAGGATTTCAACGTTAACCGCGTTTCTGTTCATGGCGGGACTCGCGGCAATTGGCTTCTGCTTTTGTTCCATCTTCATTTCAAAGATTAATTCTGGTGAGCGGATACGAAACTGCTGAAAAATCGCGGAATTAATGGGCTGGAGAGGGGGATTGAAACACAGTTCGCTAAGCTCGCGAGGATTACAATAAAGCCGCAGCTAATTCGAGGGCTCTGACATGAGATTTAGATAATTTAAACTTCTCATTGGGAATGTTCGTTTCGTGTTAATGAACCGGGCATGGGATATTATTTTGCCTGGTCAAGGAATCGTTCAAAGAATTTCACGTTCTATTAATAACGAAGGGAACGTCCAAATGAACGACATTCTGTTAATTAAATCGGGAAACAAGAGCTCGGCTTCGATTCTTTAATCAGAGAATTTGTCGCACGAGTGGGAAATGTATTTCTGGTGTTTGTGACATCTGAGAAATCTGAAACGAATGCTTGTTCTTGAATTTGTATATCCCAGTTCTACTTTGATTTTAACAGGCACGAGTTAGCTTCAGTTAAGAAATATTTTAGCGCTACATTGCAGATAGACAATCGTGCGTATTTTCTTCCCAAACTTAGAGAATTCCTTGAGTATTAAAAGACACGATCGTTCGTTATCTAAAGCCTATCATTTATCATTTATCATTTATCATTTAATTCATAATCCGATCTGATATGATGCAAAAGAACGCAACGGGATTGAAAAATTTTTATCGAAATAAAAATTATGAAATCCTCTTATTTCCAAAGAAATATATCGAATAATCAAGTGAAATACGCCGTAGTAATAGAAATTTTCAGAATTGTTAATCCTTTCAAAGAAATATTCTTGTTATTAAATATTTAATAGTACGAAGGACACAGCTCTTAGGATACGAGAGCACGCTTTTCACGCGATAAAGGTAGAGGGAATAATTCCCAGCAATCGACTGCAACGAGCTTCAAGGTTCGTTGTCTGGGCTATATTAAAACACGATTTACACTCGCGGTCCAATTACGATCAAGATCCGGTCAACTACCACTCAGCACTTCTCGAACGCGCAGAAACACATGGACGTTCCATGGTCACGTTCCAACAATTTCGATAGCGTTTAGATAAATTTATCGCCGTTGACCGCGATACTAAAGCTACGATACCGAACTACGCGATAACGATCGCAGAAAATATAATTAAGCTTAAACCCAAAATTTCGTTGAGTAGCAACGGTTAACCATAATGCCAGGTAAATACTCGGCAACGAATATGATCGGCCAAAGTACTAAAAAGATTAAGCGGTTCGAACGATGACAAAGAATAAAATGACAAGATCCGGAGAGGTTTGTACAAAAGCCCACGAGACAAAGGTTTTTCGAGTTGGACGAGACAAGGGAAGAACACCGGTGTATCAATACTTAATTTAACTTTATAATTAGGTAGACCGTCGGTTCGTTGAAGAACATCCGAAGCAATCGCTTTCGAACGAACAACAGTCGTTGGATTCCCATCGCAATAGGGGTTCGTCGCTACTGTTGAAGGAAAAGAAGCAACTTCCTGGCTGACCCAACGCGATTCTCTTTGACTTAAATGAAAAATGTTTCCTGCCTCGGCGATGCTCCTTTTAAGCGACTTCGATACTATCGGATCTCTCGGAAAATTAAACGAATGACGCGAAATAATACTACAGTTTCCCTTTGATCAAACGCGAGGAATTTCAAACTCGTTGCCGAAGAAAATATAATCACGTTGTGGGATTATTAATCCGTTAATTCGTCACAGAGATTACCAACTTTTCAAACGTGTAATTTTTCTTTGTTCCTAGAAGCCTATCCTCCTTTGAACGCATTATTACAATTATACTTTTAACGTTAAGATTAAGATCAGAGCCTAACCGAAATAAACTAGTCGGTTGTTTAAATTTGTAATTCTATGTTCTATGTAGGAAAGTACATTCTTTGTTAGAGAGTTTTTAAATGCAACAATCTATAATCCCATTTCGAAAAGATAGATATAACACCGATAATTGTCGCTACTAATGATACGATACAAACGATAACTGTTGCTACCAACTAATGCTACTAACTGCAATAGTAAACTGTTACTTTCGGATCGAGTGTCATTTTCTCCATACTGTCTGGAAATAAAAACGAATGTTGCTGAACCATTAATCTAGCTCTTTGAATTACCTCGACATCTGGGAATTCGACTTTTCTGTTTCCATTGGAAGATACAGCAAACTTCCATTTCATCGAAAACATCATACGCAATTTTGCTTGAGAACTGTCTTGTACGAACGAGAACGTATTACTATCTTTTCTATTACACGGAAAAAGGATACCAGACGGATTGTCGATACTGCTAAAGAACTATTACATAAGATCGAGCAGAACGATAACAACAACCAGCGTAAAAGCGTCATCGCGGAAGAACTAGTCGGGCTAGATTCAATTAAAGAAGACACGAGATATATATCTTGTGTTCGAGAAGAGGCTGCTCCGAGTAATTAAGGCGACGTATCACGCGATCCGAAATTAACAGTTGGTTATTGATTTGTGCCCTTTTTCCCTGCTCTTTTTATACGTTCAAGATCAGATCGATCGAATATTCATCGAGTTTCATCTATTCGTGTCATCTTACGATTGTTATCCCCTCTCTGCGATCTTTCCTTTCTTTTCTTTTTTCTTTTTTTTTTTTTCACTGTATCGTCTTTATTAATTCATAACAACTAGAAACGAAAAAATATTAATTTATGACATTTGAAACTATTTGCTAATATCGCTCGTTTCGTTTAGCATTTATATTCGTAATATGTTTCGCATAGATATAATTGAAAAGTTTAATAAATGTCGATAGACATCAGAGTGGAACGCGGTTGTGAATTTCGAGAATGCGCTTGTGAATGCGCCTGCGAAATGAAAATGTAGAATGTTTGATCGTGACAATGCGCGCACAGGTAAATGTGAAAATAATTGCGAATTGTGTGAAGGCGAATGTGAAAACAATTGCAAATCGCGTGAATGTCACTGTGAAAATAATTACGAATTGTGTGAGTGTAGACGCGAGAAGAACAGCAAATTGTGTGAATGTACAGGCGAAAACAATTGCAAATTGTGTGAATGTAAACGTGAAAATAATTACGAATTCCCTTAACAAACATTGTACAACTCTCTTGACCAAACTCTCAAATTTGACCAATGTAATCACGACGGTGTTGTGCTACGTTATAGTGCTAATCACAGTTCAGAATATTTTATATAACACAGCGACGCCGTATTGCACAAATATCGTATGTCGGCTTTTAGCGTTTTCGAGAAAAACAGTTTCAAAAATTCAATGATACTTGATAATTAAATAACTACTTTTATTTATCTTTATCGGCGATATTATAAAATTCACGATGCAAATTATGCGTCCTTTTTAGGAATACAAAATAACAAAGCTTGTTCGTGGTCCCAGAAAATATCTGCATAAATGCGCCGATACGGAAATATTCTTTTTGACAAATTTATTGCGAAATAGCATAGAGATGTGATCATTATACGCCATAAAGAGACGATCGAAAACTATTTGAAAATTTCATGGAAAGTAGACGTACGATATTTGTGCAGTAAGTCATCGACGTACGATAATACGAAGATGAAAATTTTTTACGACAAGCGTTCGAATGATCACGCGAATCGGTGCATTTTCTAAAAGTCACAACTTCGTTATTCAACAAATGATATCCAATTCTCACATCCACCCATTTATCCGTCAAGATTCACCTCCCAGTGTTTACGCAACGCTCGCAGATAGAAAACTGTGGTCACTCGCGAGGAAGAGGCCATCCGCTTCCGGTGTAAAAGGCGCAACGATCGGTGAACGCGATTGGACGGCTTCCCGTTGCATCAGCGACGCAGCAAGAAGCATCGATGTGCGTCGCTGTTTTCTTTTTTTTTTTCCCCTCCATCTCACCCCATCTTCTTCTTTTTTTCTTTTTGTCCGGTAATCGAGTCGAACGCGTTCAATTCGTTCGAAATACAATTAACGCGGACGACGACGACGCGACGTGTGAACGTCGAATACGTACGTATATTTGCGCTGGCAATCCGATTAACCGTTTCAAGGTGGGGACTTTTACGGGGCTTAAATCGATTCTACGTCGGAACTCCCGGAATTTCTCTCGTTTTTCTCTTCTTCCTTCTTCCCCTTTCTTTATCATTGCTGAAATCTCTCTTTTAACGTCTTTACGTTGTTACTTTGTATTTCAAAATTTCCACTTTCCACCTGTGCATCTAGCTTATACAGAAAATTCGAGGAGAATTCGTGATAGAAACACTGCGAATTTCTTGAACTATTTTACTATCGCTAGAGCGATAGAGTCTCTTGTTCGATACATTTTTCGATTTCTCTCGCAACGACCCTTTTCCTCGTGCCCTTCTTTTTTATTTCTAAAGTTACTTCCCCTTCGTCTTTGCACCGATCGCAGTGTTGAAATTTCCTTTTCACACGTCGTCAGCCACGTACGTATGATCGTTCCCTTGTGATGTTTTCCTCCATCGACGTCAAACTCACGATACTACAAACGCAGTGTCGCGGTGTATCGAGTCTGCAGGTTCTATGCGTCTAATTATTTTTTTTTTATCTAAGAATTTTTGACGATTAAGAACACAGTACACCGATTCGCTTTAGCGGAGACTTTCTTTCTGTTACGATACATCTCGCGGACTAAATTCGGTTGCGATGATTGTTGAGCTACTGGCTGGACTCGAACAGCCAATCGGGACTTGACAGAGGATAAACGAGCAGCTGTTACGATCGCAGCGGCTTACAATTACATATGGAATTACGGATATTGGTTTCTCGACTTAAATAAAACGTGTCTTACTTCGCCACGCGTCTCCATTCTCCTTCGCTTCTGAAATTCCTTCCTCGGAAGCCTAGGGATTTCTAGTTCGTAGAATTCACCTCGGAATACTCTCTGTCTTGATAGGATTGCTTGCCAGCACGTAGAAATTCTTCTAAGTCGCAATTTAATCACGGTAGAGTGTACCTCGGCAAGGTACTGCCGAAGGGAAGCCGGTAAGGTGATAGATTATCTCCCACCACTGATCCGGAATGGACACTGTCCACGAAAGTAGTTGGAATCGAAAGGGAACCACCAGAAACGTTCACGATAGTCGAGTAGTCGTCGGAAACGATTTTGGGTAAAGTGACCACTAGCAACCACCGAGTGACCACAGTGAACGCTGTCCACGGTGAGCAATCGAGCAAGGGTTGCTAGAGCAAAGTAGCTCCGAGCACCCTTCATTCGTGCGAATCGAGGACTATCCGGGAAAAATATTTATTTACCCATCTTGTAGTATCTGCTTGTTAGCGATTATATACTCGTAGTCGTTAGAGTCGATTATTTTTTGCATATAAATTAGAGTGGCTACGAGAAGCACACGGACATAGCCTTCTTTTTTAACGAAGATTTTTACCGACGTTCTGTACATTTCATTTTCGTGGTATCAAACTTTGGTAGCAATACGACGTTAATTCTTTCGCTGTTGAATATTTATTCTGCCGACAAGGTGCTCGAAAATGGATGAATTCTCCAACTGATTGATTATACCGTGTGGATTTATGCTACGTGGGATCCGTAAATTTACGACTTTAGCATGACGGATACGCATCTCACAGAATGTATTATGATGGTTAGAGTAGTAAAAGGGTTCATACCTACTTGGATTTAATTAATCGGTATATAGACACTACGATAGATGCAAGGGTGGGGTGAATACTTGTAGCCACCGTGCACTTAATACGTTCTTTATTTCCGTTCGGTTTTATTTTTCCAAGTGATTTTTGCCAGATCTTCGTCAAAATGATCGCTGAAGCGTAACCTTTAAAACGACATATATTCGCGAGCGTTAAAAAATGCCTACGCTGCACACAAGCGGAGAAAATGGAACGAACGTACATACGTATTATAGCGGTACGATTCTTTTGAGATTCGAAAGAAATCGATCAGGAATTGAGAACCGACGAGAGAGGAGAGTGCATTATCTGCTATTTACTAGGACGGTACGTATGAAATGTGGAACCTGAAAATGACTTCTCCGAGGTTCGACTACAAGAGGGCAATACCGTTCGTTAAAGTTTGTCGCCGGTATATCCTCGCTAACAGGTAAAAATGAGTCTGGCCATTTTTAAGAATTCGATACTTTCAATATCAACATCCCCACGAAATTAAACCTCCACGTAGATTTCCATTTCGCTCGTCCACCTACTGTTCGTCGAAGCTCGCCCTTCCCTTTTTCCTAAGAAAATCCGCAACAACCCGGCGAAACAAAAGAAACAAAGGCCGGAAGAAATCGAAAGAGAAGCGAAAGAAGAAGGTAGCATGTAAATAAGCGCGAGGCAAGAGGAAAACGGCGCTGCATAGAGCGTGCGCGATCGAAGAGACGAACTGAGAGAGAGAGAGAGAGAGAGAGAGAGAGAGGGAAAAAGTGGGAGAAAAAGGGAGAGAAAGGAATTGAAGGAGTCGTCTGCGATTTATGACACCCTTCCAGAACACTACACGTTGCTCGGCTCCCCTGTAATCACTTCTTCTCTGTTCGAAAGAGAAGAGAGGAACGCCTGGGAACAAGAGAGCCCCAGGAAAAAGCTAAGACGCGAGTCGATAGGGTGCAGAAGATACAAAGATAAGCAATTGGCGCGAGCCGTGGAATGGCAGGGAATAATGGCGAGGGTGGCGATTAGAAAGCGGGACAAAATTGTCTGCGACTTACCGAGGACCAACGGGACAAAGGAAACGTCCGGTCGGTCGCGTCGCTGATGAGAAAAAATGCTGGATAAGGGGGCGGAACAAAAGATACCGTTGGATACTGTGTTGCGACGTTGAAATTGTAGAGTTAATGCGTACGCTCGCAGGGGATAGTTTGAAAATTGGTGCGCGTCCGTTGCTCCGTTCTCTTTCATTTGGCTGCTGGTTTCTTGGGGATTAGGGTAACTTGTAAAGTTTCGAGAGCTCCAGTCTGATAAAGATTCGTTGGGTGACCGATTATGTCTCGAAAATTAACCGAGAGTTAATTACACCGGTTAAGAAAGTTTCTTAACCGTATTCCTATCCTTAACCGTAAATCTTATGTATTTTTCTACATCTACAGTTTTTACACTATGCTTAAATTTAAATTTAACTTACAATATTTAAATTTAATTTGACAGTATGTGATACGACGTATAGTAAAGGATAAGTTTGAGCTTTAGCAGGAGTTTAGGGTGTAAAGTGTTTCATCGAATTATTCATTAAATATTTAAATCGTTCAATCAAGCAATTCGTCAAACGTTTGATCGTTGTAATTGTTCGATCGAACGATTTAAATCTTTACAAAACGATCTATAAAAATCAGTCGGAAGCGTCAGTTACCATTTTGATTACGCGGGTAATTTATCGTCGAGTGAATGAGCGTGGAAGAACGCGCGAGACGGTGGATAGAAAGCGGCGCGATTAGAGTTTCCCAGCACGAAACGGTGGAAGCCTCGCTTTTAAGCCGGCTTCCGCGCATTTTACGACAGTAGCCAGGGCTCGACCGCTTCGAAACCAACCTTATCTACGTTGTAAACTCATATCAAGCCGAAGGAAGAAGCACAGGACAGTACACACACGCGCGTATCGAACGATGTCTCTTATCTGCAATCCTGGTGACCTCACCCTTTCGATCCTTTTATAGCTGGCTTTTCTCAGGCCACAGAATGTCTTTCGGTAAGGATATTTCGAGCCAATTTTGAACTCTTTTTAATATGTAGATTATCGTACGAAAGTGTTTAAATGCTCGTTCATTTTTCGCAGAATTTGGTTTCATTATGGAATTACATATAGATAGACAAAGGAAGATCTAAAAATTCTCTTGTTGTTGATGCGATGTTTCTGACGTTACAATATGTACAGCCTGCATGCTAAATTGATTAAAACAAACAACAGATTTTATATACTTAGAATACTACAAAGTTGATCCACTAACCTCGAAGATCAAGGAATTTCTTTTTCCCTTTAGAATTGTATCTCCTTCAACATGGGAGCAGTTGACTCGCTTTTCGATCCGAAAGAACCGTTCAAGAACTTCCAACAATCATACAAACGCGCTGAAATCTGCCACAAGCCACAGAACACGATTCAACGAACAAATCCCGAAGAGATGAAATACCAAATCGTTCCAAGACTAATTCCAAAATAGAAGAAATTAATCGCCTATTTCTTAACCCGAAAAAAGCCTCGAGAAGTGTCGAAAAAAGCCTCGAGAAGTTTCGAAAAATTATCCGAATACTTCAACATGTCTCGCGACTCGCGGGAAGCTCGCGGATCCAAACAAAACAGATTCCGGGGGAAGGAACTTCCCAAAATCTCCGCGAATGCTTTTAGAAAATCAGGACTGGGAGATTAAAGTAATGCAGAGATAGCAGAGGCAGCAAATGTTGCGCGACGGCAAATCGAATCGACGTCGTGTCGAGCGAGAATCCGTAAAACGGGCCTGGAAAAGAAAGGGACACGTGGATTTTTCCTTTTCGGCCGCTTCCGCCACGAAGGAAAGTGAAATGGATCGCGTCGAGGCGTGCGTCTGCTCGATTTAAAGAAGTAATTTGCTTCGGTGAAATCAGCTCGCACCGACTCGTTGGACTTTCCTGCGACGAGCGAACATAAATTCTTCCTACGGCTCAACCGTATCCCCGAGCCGTTGCTATATATTTTCTCTCTTTCTCGTTTTCTCTCTGCCTCCTTCTTCGTTCGGGGGATATTTAATGTCCGGGAACGGACGCTGCCGCTTAGCGACAATTGTGTTTAATTGTCAGGAAAAAAGCATCTCTGCTTCTGCTCTCTTTTTCCTTCTGCTGGCCTCGCGTTTGTCGAGTCCCGGGCCTGTGTCAAAGGTTAGATAATTCGAATGGTCGAAGGGAATCGGTGGGAGAAGAGAGGAGACGAGGGAGACATCAGGACGTTCCTTAATTTTCCAACGACAAATTGGATCTTGTCGAAGTGTGAGTTCGCTCGAGGAACGTGTGTTTCGTCTGATTAGGTGGCTCGTTTTTTGGCTTCCTGCGAACAGATCGATGGATGCTCCGGGAGTTCGATTTTTCATTACCTGGACGAACGTGGCGACGTTTTGTAAAAGGAATTTTATGTTTGGAAAGAGGCGAAGGTTCTTGAGTATCTCGTTCGATAAGATCGAATAATCCTTCGCAGTGCGTAAGTATAAAACTGCAGATTTTCCTTCGATCGGATGTATTCTTTCAGATGAAACATCTGCTAAATCCAATTAAATTTTACGCCTGAATTTCTGCGAGTTTTCAATCCGTATTTTCACGATTTTCACAGAAATCGGCGTTCAATGACTCGCGGTGCTGCCTTATTTAATTTAAAACCAGTAAAAGAGTGTTTTATAACTAGCTGCGCGTTCGCGATTTCATCCGCACAGTATTTTAATTTATGTTTATTACTCTCTGTTTAAACACTCTCCAGGAGTTAAATTTCGAAAAACGCGCAAACACCTGTTCGCTTATTTTTAATGAGAAATTCGTATACCGAATTTCACATTCTCCACTTTAGCAACTCGTGGCATATGTATCTTTTTTACTCTTCCAGGTTTTTTATTCCCAACAATTTTTTTTTTTTTTACCTACATCTCAAAAGGAGTATACTGCGAAAATTTCACGTTTCTAAGTACGGTGGCTTGTGCTAGGAGTTGATGAACAAATCAGTCACCTTTGCATCATATAACTTGTATTATATAACCTATACAAAACTTATAAATATATAGACTACTATGCAAATTTCTATGCAAATTTAGATTTTTGAGAATACGATTAAAAAAATAGAATTGCGGTAGATAATTATTCTATCCGTCAAGTATTACAGAAAGCTCTATGATACGTTATATCTATCTCTATATTACATACAGAGTTTTATGCAAATTTAGATTTTCGAGAATACGATGAAAAAAGTACAGCTTGGATAGAAGATTATTCTTTACCCTTCGAGTATTATAAAAAGCGCCGTGATATTTGCATACTCTGTATCTTTCCCCGTATCATGAACAATCTGTACAATTTTATACCTTCGAAATTCCTGTAAATGCACGAAAGCCCGCGATCTACCGATATGAATCCTTCGATTTTTGAATTCAGAAGAATTTTCTACACAATTGCATAATCTGACAGTTCCCCTGCACAAAAAAAAACTCCAGCGTCCATCAACAACGCTAATATATTCGCTGCAAATCGATGGAGATTTTTCGAATTAATGGGCTGCGGCTGAACGAAGCCGGGGCGCGCGTAACGCGTAGAAACGGAATATTCATTACTTGATGCATCCATGGTCGTTCGTTTCTGGGTTGTGCAGTTCGCTGCAATATGCATGTGCGTGTCCACGTTGGTCAGCCTGCAGTGTAGGCAGGGACAGAGAATGCACATGACGCACACGTGCGATAGCACAATCAGTTTTAAACAATGCCATGGCCGAGAGAAACATGCTTTCGATATGGGAACCGCGATAGGCCCTCGAACGATCCACAGAGTTTATCTTTCAATTAGCAAGTCGAGGTGACGATCGAGTGACTCAAATATTAGAAACTTTGCGTTAGTGCCGGATATGTGGAACGTTTAGGCACGTGACACGGGTCTTCGTGTTATGGAAATGCATGTTGTTCTGCGTAATATGGTGGGAAACTACGCTGAATTGGACAAATTTTATCGAAATTATAGATTATCTGAAATAAGGAATAAAAATAACGCTTTCAGCCAAATAATCGTTTCGACCATGTTATTATCTTTACATTAGAAAAAAGACACAGTAAAAGAAAGTAATTTATTTTTTTGGAAAAATTACCAACAATAAGTAAAAACTTCGATGTTCAATATTTCAATTGCATCAATCAGTCAATATTAGGAAATAAAAGGAAAACGAGATTATCTGGAAAAATATGTAGCCTATGTCCAACCATCAGATATCCAACGCTAGATATCAAGGTAAGGCTGCTATCACAAATATCGCGGTTTTGTTTTCCTGTGTTTCAACAGCAACGCACCGTGTGTATTAACAGAAACATCTTAACAACAACTTAAAGCATCAAACAACTTAAAAGGCAGATATTTGTAATAAAATAAAGATGTGTAATTTCAGAGGTGAGATAATATCTTTGACTTAATGTAATTATTTAATCTTGTTTAGGAGGCGAATCGATTTTAAACATCAGGTATTTAAACATTAACAGAATTAGCGAAGAAAGTTAGATAAAAACGACAATAGCAGGCCAATGACTCCCATGGAAGTATCATGATGATTCTGGTTGGTGCGAAAGCGTTTCCTGCAATTATCTCAAGACACTAATACGGTGAAACGCGTATCCGTATGGTGGTTGAATAATGTAGATAAAATGCTGACACACAGGCATTATGCGATAGTGCGTGCGTATTCTTCGATCGAATAACGCCAGTTTATATTCCACGTAGTGTTGCATCCTGCCTTGACGCAAGGTGGAACCTACGTATATGTCCCACTGGCCAATAAAGCCTGATACGACGTACGCTCGCGACGTGCCACGCGGAATACGAATCACAGCATGCAGCTGCCACGTTAAATTTCACTGTTTATTATGTCACCGAGCCATCGCGATACCCTGACGGATTGCCCTCCGGTTTTCCAATGATTTTGATGCGATTTCTAGCCGAATTTTATACATATGGTAAACCGAGGATAGGTTGAAAGAAAGATTCTATATTAATATCGTAATAATAAAATAAAAATTCCATGCGCATCGAATATCTTTTATATTGATCGATAACTTTATTTTTCGTTTCACACTCTCTTAGATGGTAATCCGAAGCTACCGAAGAATACCATAAAAGAGGTTCCAAACGTTTCGAAGTAACTTTTGCGATGCAAAGAGTAATGAAAAATTAGAAATAAAATATCAGATAATTTATGACGTTGTTTTTTGCGTACCAAACGTCGCAGCAATCTACAAATTGTCTGAGACAATTTGTGTATTTGGAAACTATGCGTTCCAGCCGCCTACGCGAAACAAAGAAGATAAGGAGAATCGGACAGTCAATGATCAGACGCGTCTTGATATTCCCTTTATTCGAAGCTGTTTCAAGCGACAATTGTTCAGAGAAGTATGAACGTTTAAAATATGTAATTTTGCAATATTTCAGATACTAATTTACAAGCATTCTAACATAATATAAGAACCAATATTAGGCCGTGATAGTGAAATAAAAATGAAAAAACACCTTTTGGAGGGGAATGCTTTTTTTTAAAGATTCACTTTCGATCTTATGAACGTGAAAAATATGTTAAACAAAATCTATTCGTTTAACCTATAACCATGTATTGTTAATTTACTAAGAGAGTGACGCAACCAAGGAAGATAAATTTTTTAATAAATCACCGTGACATAGGAAATTGTTAACTATTCGATATTAAGGGTCACATCATCTAACGATTATTCGACTAATTATCTTTCGAATTATAATTGTTTCAAAGTATATGACTTCCTATCGTTCGTAGAGTTGAAACAGCGTTTCAAGAACGGCTGAGTCGTTGTCACCTCTATTACAGAGGCTCGCGATATTATTCGTGAAACGGAAGCCAACCATTGTCGTGTTCCTTAACGCAATCGCAGTCCCACTTTTCTTCTTCCGCGAGCTTCGGTGCGTTGCACCGGTGCATCGTACTCGATGCAGCTGTATCGTGCTGGTTACGCGTCACAAGGAATATTTATCATCTTATTATTCCATTTCGCTCAGTACTCTACAAACGTAAAACACAGAAATATACAACGTATAAACGTAGAAACATGCAAACACACGCAGAGAGAGAGAGAGAGAGAGAGAGAAATAATACAACACTAATTATTTAAACAAAAAAAAAAAAAGAAAAAAATTAAGAATTGGAAAGTACCGGAAACAAACAGAAAATAAATTCTCTTCACAGAGAATGAAAGAATTTCACAGGAAATAAAGAATAAAGAAACATTGAATCGAGACGCGAGAATGGAGAAGATCTTTTTTCGCGATGGAATATTGCCCTAAATAAAAGAGAGCGGAAGTGACACGGGAAGGAAGATAAGAGGAGAAAGATAAATAGTTGGAAGATGAAAGAGGGTGAAAGGTGAGGATACGGTGGATGCGATAGGGCGAGGTTTAATCTTTCTTAGCGAAGAAAATAATAAAGAAGAACAGGAAGACAGCGAGAGGGGGTCGGTTAGAGACAAAGACGGAGGGGGGAAAATATTCGCGGGAGAAGGATAGAATGGAAACAGGTGGTACGCTGTTCGCTGCAGGATTTTTCCAATTATTTAATGAAAAGTGCAGAGTTCGTACCGTTTTGAATATCCTAGAACCTGCATCTTTATCTATTCGCTGTATTCCCATACAGATCTGAAGGCACGATCAGACATATTCAGCCTGAAGACAGTCTCGTCTAAAGTCTTGCTTTCGTTCATTCTACTTCACAATACAAATTTTTCCCAGAAACATATTTAACTCGATCTCGAATCTCTCAACTCTCGGTTTACTTAAACCTGCCAATAAGAAAGTTCGTCATACAACTACAATTCACCAATTCTCCTTGCTATTATTTCTCCTTCGCATAATAGAACTTCGCATTCGGATCAGTAGATTCAGTCGATACGAGTTCAACCAGTCGGACACTAACCGAACTACCGTGGCCATGCACGTGGTGTTCTCTGCCTTCGCGCAATGCAACTTCACATCCAAATAAGTGCAAATTCACCCGGTACATTTAACCAAACCATAGTTTCGATAAATGGAATTGCAACGTAAACGCTAATAACGCATCGATCGAAGCAACCAGAAAATCCAACAGAAAACTAATGCGAACAGACGCAACGAGAACTTTCGCGGGTCGAGAGGAGCCAAAAGAGAAACCAAGACATTCCCCTTGAGGTTTACGAGGAAGGTTGGCTAAGGTGTCGCGGCGAGGAGAGAGTGGCGACGGACAATGGATGCGTAGTTAGTAAATTACAGGCTGGCCAGCACAATGGCGTGCAGCGTGGCGTGCGTGCGTGCATCGCCTATGACTATGCACGCGTGTTTGTCTATGTTCCCTGGTCTCCCGTCTGCCCGCGCAACCGCTGTCGCTCCGTTTCTCTCTGCAGGCCACGGTTTACACAGAGAACAGCGTGCAACGGCGCGTATCCACCGTTCGCCCATGCATACAGAGTCCGCGTGGGAGATTCTCGGTATACATCAATCCAAGCCGCTGCAGGTACCTGTACATTACGCGGCCGTGCATTAGATATCCGCGCCAAGATTTCACTCTGTCCTCCATTGCTATTGCACTCGCTTCTCTGTTCGCGTCGATCCACGTCCCCGGATCTCCTTCATCTAGAACGATCCACGGTAATGCGTACGACTTGTCCATTTTTTCTTTGTGCTTTTGCGCAAATATTCCACCCACGTGGAACCTTTGTTTCGAGTGGAATATTTGCGTTAACGTTGACCTGGCTTAATTAACTGGTTGAGTAATATCACGGAATTAACCTGCAGTACGATCCTCAAATATTTATTTTAATTATTTCGATCTTGATCTCGTTTCAATAAACGGGAAATGTGTGTAATGTTTTAACAATGTTCAATATGAAATTTGTAAATATAGGAATTATACGAATCAACTGGAACTTTTGCACATTTTCTTCGGATTTAAAATATTCTTTTAGGCAATGTGTCGAAAATGAGCGAAAGAATACGGTAGCATTGAACAAGTTCTTGAAACCTAGGGAATTTAGAAAATCGTTCAAAATATAGTAAAATATGTTCATTCGATATATTTCTTTAGTTCATCCTTGGTTTTACCTTATCTTCGCTTGATTTATAGCTATAATTTGTGTCGGTGATATGAGACACCTTGTATATTTTAAAATTAATATCGGTGGAACGCGTGTCCCTGATGTATCGAATAGACTCTTGAATTGCACCAAGCAGTTCCTATCAACTTTCTTACGCAAAGTACAGGAGATATCTTGCTTCAATAAAATATATCAATTATTAAAACCCCACTGTCTCCAGTCCCACGATCAACGATTGTAGCTTCCCATGCTATCGATTACGTCTCACGGCAGACCTATACACGTTCACCAACTAAAAGAGCCTTCCCTGCTAGTTGGTATAAACCTGACATATCACGAAACCCGGATCGCGTACACATTAAAATCCGACCTATCGAAAGCTGCAACAAACCTATAGGTACCTACATATATATATATAGCGTTAAAACGGTGAGATTTACTAATTAGCGATCTAAGGTTAGTCGCTCGTTAACGCCGCGATTTATCGTCGAGCCAGCAACGAAGGAAAGAGACAAAACCAAGTCAGCTATCGACTAAATTGATATCAAACAAAGCAGAAGGAGAATCTGCGAGTCAAACTCCAAGAACGAAGAATAAAATCAAAGAAAAGGAGGAAAGAGGGAGGAAAAAGATGGATCGTGGAGCAAGATAAGAGTAGACGAAAAAACGAAGAGTGTCGAGGGCAGAGAACGAAGGAAAGGGAAGGGATTGAAGAGTGAAACTGGAAAGAGCAAAGAAATCAAACGTGAAAACTAAAGTGAAAGGACGGAAGAAGAATCCAAGAGCAGAAAAAAGTCGAAGAAACGAACAAAAATTGAAGGGGCAAAAACTGCAAAAAGCGAAGAAACCAAAGACAAAGAGTAAAATCGTAGAAACGAGGAGTCGAAGAGACGAAAGAGAGGAAACGAAGAACAGGCTGGTTTCTAACGATGGAAAAAGACCGAACACCTAAGGGTAAGGCAAAAGGGGCGCATCTCGTTCGTATTTCGTAGAGACTAGACGACCGGTGTAATACTTTATTTGTCCGCCCCTGGACTTCTTTCATTCTATCTCTCTTCTTTATCGACCGTGCTCGACCGCGATTCTTTTCACACTCGGCCATCTTTTCCGCCATCTTTCTTGCTAATTACCCGACCCCCTTTCCACCCAGAAATCTCTCCTCCCTTCCCATCCCCCCATCCCCACTTTCTTGTCTTCCCTCCTTTCTTTTTACTTGGCTTTTTTCTCTTTCTTTTCGACTGGTGTGTAGGCGAAGATGCATAGATACAGCGGAGAAGCAGCTTGATGTTTTCCGTAAGTGCTTCTTGCTCGTTGATTCTCGCGAACCGCGGCTTCTTCGCGGAACACCGCATGAAATATTCAAACCACCCGTACCCCGCCTCCCGCACAGTTTTATGGGCAATTTTGGTGTATTTGTTTGCACGAACTTGCTTCGCGGAGATTAGGTAGAGGCGGAAGATCGTCGGGAAGAATAATGCGTTTCATTGACGAGGACTTCGCGGTCGAGCGGAAGAGCGTCGTGCGATGCGGAGAGATTCGAATGACTTTAGTGTTCAACTAGCGTGATCAACGATTATCGAGACATTTTGTGATTTGGAAGTCGAAGCAATTGAGCTTTTGGGGCGGAAACGACGCGAGAATGTGTTCTTTTAAGAACTCGATCTGATCTGCCGCGATTTGAGAGAATGTACAGGTTGTAAAATGTGTGCAACGATCGATTTAACAGCATAAATGGTAAAATGTTTGAAACTATTGATTTAAAAGTAGTAAATCGTAAAATGTGTAAATAATATGAACCTTCGTTTTTGACGGTACGAATTACGATAATAAATTCGCAGTGTTACCTTGATAAAACGCTTGGCCTTGGTCAAGAGACCCAACGTGGTGTGTCTTGAGGTTTCAGGACCTAACGGAACCAACACCTTCAACTTTTCGAGGCAATTTCTGAGGTGTGCCCTCCTGTAACAAAAATCCAATTAAACATTTAATATACCGTGTACAACGATTTCTCTGATTTTGATTTATAAAAAATAACATTCTTAAATTTTCACATCTCGTACAGGATTCACGTAAATTTCATTTCTGCGAAACTATTACAGGAAATATAATTTTAATACGATCCTAATATAACAGTCTGTAATCTCGAGCCACGTTATACGTTTGATGGTCGAATTATAGCGAACACTTAATCTTAATTAGAGATCTTAATATCCAGACTTTATTAATTTGCTTATTATAGTAATTTTCTTTCGATCCTTAAAATTTCCCATACTTTAAACCATCTACAGAAGCAGCGAATATAGATGAAAAAAATTTAATTCTATTACACATGAATAATATATATTTTATAAGAAGATTATAGTCCATTTATAATCGATTAATACGTCCGTAGTAATTTTTCACTTTCATCGCACAGCACGAAGTGAAATTTGTTACAGCTCTCCAATAAATGTAACGAGTGTACGTCTTTATACTACTTATGGCTGATGGTATATACCCTAATCTCCTACCATTGTCCCTCTGAGTCTCGCTCCTATTTCATTCGGGTCGTATATACTTTGTAATGTGAAATACTGAATAACACAGAATTTTTTGGCATTTTCCAATAAATGTAACGAGTGTACGTCCTTATTCTATCTTATGGTTAATAGAATATATTATAATTTTCTACCACTGTTCCTCTAATGATGTCTCCCTCGTATTTCATTCGCATTGTATGTACCTTATAATATAAAATACCAAATAAAACAGAATTTTCTAGCGTTTTCTAATAAATGTAACAAATAAATGCCCTGATACTTACGTCTAGGGTACAAGTTTCTACGAAAGTTCATACTTCTATAAATACAATTCGAAAAAAAGTTCTTCTAAATCTCATAAAGGACGCTCTGCTATTTCGTATACTTTTGCGTATTATGTGCTATGTGCATATCTCCACGTCTTCGAATTTCCCATAAATGCATAAAAATCCATAGCCTATTTATGGATTCAGCATGACGGAGTACATTATAAATAACATTGAAGTCAGTTACACGAACTAATTAGCAATATTTATCTGCCACGTAAATAAATAGATGCAACTGCGCCACCAATTACACGGTACCGTTAAACCCACCCTCGCGGAATCAAGCAGCCAACCCATCTTACGTTATCTCTCGAAACTCCGACAGTAAAGCTATGGTAGTCTGACCAACGCGGAGCAATTTCACGCGGCCTCGATTCGTCTTGTCCGGAGGTTTTCGAATTACCCACGGGCCACGGGAAAACCGCGGGGTGGCATTCGTTTTTCGCGTCACGTAGACCGGCCAGCGACGAATGGAGCGGAATCCAGCCGGCAAACAGACGGCGAAATTGAACGGGGGAATCCCCATGGCGCGTCCCCACGGCACGCCGACTTCGTGCAGAGAGTCGCTCGCCGCGAAAGTGTCCGGAAGAAACCGATAAGATGCCGATTATCGCGGCCATCATGGCCCATTAGCCAAACGAATCGCGCGATAAACATACAGCCGGAATACCAAAGCGGGCAATTATTTCCATTCGGCCCGAGCATGGCTTGCACCGAGCCAGGTGAAAAAGGGCTGATCCTTTTCTCTTTTTTTTCCACTCTTGCAGAGATCTCGTACGGCGAAAAGATATCGGTCGACTGATTCGATTATCGGCGCAGTTTGAATTCTTTCCCCGCAAGGGTTTAAGGTTGCAAGCGTTTTATATATCGACGAGCAAGTTTTGAGATTAAATCCTGCTGCGTCCTTTTGCGCATTTTCGACGCAACGCAGCGTTTTTCAACGCTTTTCGAAAAGTGTGTCACGTTTCAGGAAAATACGAAAGAATTGCCATCGACGCGCGCGATTTCTCTTCGCGATTTTACGTTGGAAGTATTCTTATTCGTAAGAACCAGAGCGAGATTGCGATATACAAATTCGAGAACCGTAGCAGGGTTAGGATGAATTTGCTTGAATTTGTAAGTAGAAATTTTGCATTTGCGAGTTTCTTATCTCGTATCTTAGTGCCGCTGTTCTCGCTTTGTATTCACGTTTTTATCTCTTCGAGTGTTTTCCCGTTTCGGAATTAATTGATTCATAAAAAACGTTGGAATACGCGAGAGGCAATAAAATTAAAATAACTATGAAATCCAAATCAACGTTAAAACATAAAGATACGCCATCGGCCAGAAGATACTGCCCTCAAGTTCCACGGAAAGGAACTACGAAGATGTATTGAACGGTCGGAGACGCGAAGATTTATTTCGAGCGTCCGACAATAATAAGTTGGAGGCGCGTCACGTGTGGCAAACACGCGCCATTACAGCCATTTAATTATAAGTTTATGCCCGGTTTATTGTTCCGCCGAGGAAAATGGAGACGCCGCCGACGTCGGGGTTCTCAGGACAGCAACGTTGTTCGCCATCGGGCGACGAAACGGGCCAGGCAAAGACGTCTGGAGACGCGCACAACCGCGTTTGCACGTACGTTTTACGAGAAACAATAAGCTGGCTCCGGCTTAATGACGTCATCAAACGGTATTATGTCTCGCGGGCCGCGGAGTGGACGGTTTCCGGGCTTGGATGGATGCATTCTGGACGCGAAACGCGTTATGCACGGCCATTTAGGAGAAGGGCTTCTGCGTTTAAGCGACGACGACGCGCCAACGAAAGCTAGTTTCGTCACCAGTTCCGGAAACTGGTTCAACGTTCTTGCGTTTTAGTAATGGCAGTACTGTGATTTACGTATAATTATTATGGTTGTAATATGATGCTCCTTTCGTTTTGTTTGAAATAAAGTTCGCTGTTTTTTTTTTTTTTTTTTTAATCTTTGACAATTAAAACTGTTGCGTTGGAGAGTACGAGATGGAGACTTGCAATTTAAATATAATCATTGTGAATGTAATTTCTTGTTTCGTTTTAAGTAGAGTTTTGCATTTTTTGGAATTTGAGATATTTACAGCGGACGTTGAAACGGAGTATTGTAATTTACGTGTAATTTACAAATTAGATTACGTTCTGGGACATTTATCATCTCGCTGAAAGGATATTTTCTAAAGCTAAAGTTCATCTTATATTAAGCCTTCTTTAAAAATATTAACCGTCACATCAAAGTTGTGAGAATGCAATTTTTATTCTCCTGATAAAGTCGCGAGACACGAAATCTTTCCTACTCTCATTAACTAACTTCCACAAAGTATGTTCCCTTGTGAACGTCCAACAGGAATTATCTTCTAGTTACATCTTATTTTGCAATTTGGTGAAACTTTACTTAAATTATCGAACGAAGACGAACTCGAAGCGAGCAAAAATTTTTCATTGAATAGCCGGCCGAACTCGTAATCATCGCCTTACTCGATTCTCCGATAGACCATAAATTCATTTCGTCGGAATTTTCCGCTCTCGCAAAACGGTCGAAATGCTTGATTAAATTTTTTTATTCCCAGACGAAGACACTGTCCGTCGAAGGTACTGCGAGTTTCGGACGCGTCAACCGGTTATCGATCCAGCCATAAGATATTCAATTTCCAGAGATGTGGCCATCGGATTTTCTCAGACGAACGTTGACCAAACCGCTTTTGCACCGATCAATAGTTTCCACGATGGACTTCCTGATTTTTCCTTAACTCCTTTTAAATAATTTAAATAATTAACGTGGATGATAAATAAATTTCTAAATATACCAACCAAAGTAACGATGAATAGAGTAACGAAAAGTTTAAAATAAAATATTAGGTAATTTAGTGCATCATTTTCGGTATGTCAAATATCATAACGGTATACGTTGTAATACAATTTATCGAGAAAATAATCGTTTCGGTCAGCTTCGAAGTAAAGCAGCTAAGGGAAATCAGACAATCAATGGTCAGACACAGTAGAAGTTATATTTCCTATTTGAAATTGCATCGAAAAACAATTGCTTAGAGCAATGTGAACTTCTAAAATATTTAACTTTACAACGTTTTAGACATTAATTTGCAAGTATTTTAAAATGATATAAAAAATCAATCAAAGTAATGATAGTAACAATCTAATGAATATCGTATCAGCCTGATTCTAAACCAATCCTTTTTCTCGGAAATCTCATCGAAACGAAGACAAAGAAGTGCGATCAAAAACTCGCCAATAACAGCGCACAGTAATTACAATTAATTGCAATTAGTTTTACAGCTCGGCCAGCCACAGTCACCGGAGGCCACTAAATCACACGGTAACAACGGCCGAAATTAATTATGTACAAGCATCGAGTCGTATCGCGTAAACTCGCGACAAGCACTCGATTCCAGGCACTCGATAATCCGACACGACAGTGGTTCTTTCGTCCGTAAAAATCGAGTTAAAACCATTAAACTTTGCTTGAGGAAGTGAGATAAAAGCTATCGTACATTGCCTATATGGTAACGATCCTACGATTCAACGACATTAGTCAAATATAAAAAAAACTACCGTCGAGAAAAAGAAGACGTGGAAACTGTGTAACTGAGTGAATTCTTATTCATTTACTCGAGAAAGAAAATAAAACATTTAATTTGTTCACGTTCCGTAACAAAAAGATAAAAAAGACGTTGACCTTGTGATCCAGGCATACTTTCAGAAATTCTAAGGGCTTCAAGAGGAATTTAATTAAACTGAAAATTAATTTACTCTTACGTAAAACTAAACCAAGGATTCTTTTTATTCTACCATCTTTTCACTACAGAATAATTATCCGTGCCAAGCTTACCTAAATTAAGCATTTAAAAAAAAAAAGATACTTAAATTCTTTCATACCAAATATTTGAAAATAATGGGATTGTTTGCCCGAAGAAAAATCCTTTTCTGTAATGGAAAGTTGCGTAAATTACAACGAATGGAAAATTAGCGATCGCGTAAAAATAGTGACATACAGAGAGAGAGAGGGGGGGGAGGAGAGAAAGAGAAAGAGAGAGAGAGAAAGAGAGAGAAGCAAACTCGGACGTGGATGTGCATCAGAGGCGAAAGTGTAAGCGGCTTAAAGGCGCAGCAGCCGGCTTGAAAACCGAACGCTCCGGCGCGGCGTCCCGTAATCCTCCTCTAACTAGGTCCACGCGCTGTTGCCATGAGAAGGAACGTGTAATCGGTTCGTTTGAATTATTAAAAGAGGCCGGCCGCCCTTATACGCGGCCCGTTCGCCAGAATTCACCCCCGTTCGCTGTTTTTCCACGCTTTTCCCAGCCTTTATTTTTACCTGTTCCTCTTCTCGAGAGCGTCACGCTCCAACAACTCGTGTACGCGCGCGAATACCCGCTCGATTACCTCTAAACTGTTCGCCACCGTATATTGAAAGTGATCGTTCGGTCTAATATCGTGGCCGTATCACGAAACTTCAGACAAGAAAGGAATCGATAGTTTTTAGTCGCTTGTACGTAATTCCAAATAAGCTGAAGAATGTTTAAGGTAGCTTCAGGATCAATCAAAGTTTTATGATCGATGGCATAAAGATGGTCTAAAAGTCATATAAGGATATGCAAAGTCGTTTGAGGATAATTGGAGAACCGTATGGTATTACTCAAATTGGCGTTAGAAGGTCTTGCAAACTCATATCCATGATTCTGACAAGAACGATGTAGTCAGCTGCATCGAACGTCAAGTTTTCTGAAGATTCTTCGAAAGTTACTTCAAGACTACCATAACTTATGAAACAATCCGATAGTTAACCAACTATCTACACGTATGCAACGTTTCATCAAGATACAAAACCGTCTTATTATTAGATTGTCTTGAATATTTCCTCACTATCATCGACACACACCGATATCCATAAACGTTTAGACAGAAACGTTCTTCGATTTCGAAAATATTTAGCGTGCGTGCACATTAATCGCACGAATCAAAATTTATAACCAACAAGACCTCTGGTCTCTCGATATTTATACAAACTTAAAGTGATCCTAACGTAAAACTTACAATTAAGGAAAAGATCCTCCAAATAAAAATCCACAGATTCGAACAAAAGCAGCGATCTACCTTCATCGGACACGAGGAAAATACGAGGGGCACGATAATCCCTCTCTCTCTCTCTCTCTGTTCTATCTGGAACAGCCAGCAGCCACGTCAGAAATTCTCGTCGTTCCCATGCTATCAACCTCATCATTCTTTGACATCCTTTCTCGACGGAGCAGCTCGATGCAACATTTTTGCCGCGGGCCGAGAGTCCGGGAAGCACGGGTCGGCCCTCCAATCGATACGACCGTGTGACACCGGCATTATGAAATTCCTGTCCCGCCTGTTAGGCGTACCAGAGCCTGATGAATAAATACTTCGCGCGGAATTCTCGTGTCGAAGTCAGCGGGTGTGCTTCGTGAAGACCAAGTCGAGAGTACCTGGCTGTGTGTTCAAAGGGCTCAGGTTAGAGTCTAGGTCCTAGACGAAGGTAGGAGACGCGACGCGTGGTTATCATTAACGTTTTCACCGTCGATTATTAATTCGCGATGCTTGCCTCCGACTGGCGAACATCCAGAGAATAGCGAAGATCGTTCGAATGGTCTGATGGAATATTCGACGTCGAATCCACGTGGTATCGCTTTGTGCTTCGTATCTTCAGGTTTTGCCTCTTTGAGAATTTATTAAATCGTTTAAGATTCCACGTATTCTCGTTGGAAGTTTCACATGCAAAGTATCATGAATTCAATCGTCAATTTATTTCACAGACTAATCTTTGTATTCCTATGTCGCGATTTAGAATTCTAGGTAAGAATTTCCGTCTCGGAACTTATCTCGAACATTATCTTCGATATATTCTAACGTCTAGTATTCGAGGATAGAAAGGTTAACGAAGATGTTAATAAACGTTGATGAATTTCCAGCTAGCAACATATGTCGCAAACGCTTCCGACTTGAAGAAATAAAATTATAACACCAGACATCGACACTATCGAAAATAAAAAAAAAATAATATTCAACGATTCTACATAGAAAATGACAGATACGTCACCAATTTTATCGTAAGAAGATATTAACAAATATCCCATATTAATCCTTTCGTTTCTACGACTAATATAACACACGTATACGTATTTATTGTACTATGTACTGCTGTTGACCTCAAAGGCATTTCGAAAATAGACTCTATGCACTCTAGTCGACCATAAAATTGTTTAAATGAGATCGTTAAATATTCAATGAACTATACACGCGTTCAGTTATTACTTTACCGACACAGGCTACGCATATATGCATCTCTTTCTTTCATTTTTGTACATCGTTCAGATGCGAAGTATCAGCAATTTGCATATTTAGTCATACTTCGTAACAGCCGTTTAGGAAATATAGCTGTCGCGGAAAAACGAAAGGAAAAAGGAAAGAGGAAAAGAATTAATTTTGAGACGAACTGTATCGGGCAACATGCGAACGCCGTCGCCGCGGTTGCAGCGAGTGCATTGGCCGGCCATGAGTTAGATCGGTTTAACAGCCGCCTGTAAACAGCCTCGTAACTTCTCCGCCCCTTCTCTCCTATCTGCATCAACCCCTTCCCGACTATTCTATCGCACATTCATCTCCTCGTCCCTGTTGCATATTCCTTTCTCCATCTATTGCCTCCTTTCTATCACTGTGCTTCTGTTTTCCATTTCGTCTCTATTCGATCTGACCAAGAACGTTACCGGCAAGCAAAATAATTTAAAGACGAGGAAGTGGAACGGTTGTTAAGCGAAAACTCGGTTGCAACTCAATGAAAACTTGTTTTACAACTCGTATGACCCAGAAAACAAATTTCACTTTGGTATTTATAAAGTAGAATCGATTGAAAAACAAAGTCGTTGGATAATGAGAAAATTTATTTTAATAAAGGCAATTAATTTCCACGCTTCACAGTTTAGAACGTTGTTACATTCCAGGTGATACAGTCAGCAACGAAAGTAAGAGGACAGATAGTGGTGGAAGAATCTTTACACGACGATCTAATTATCTCGAATTATTCGTTAAATAATACATGAACTACGGGAACGTGTAATAAATAAAACTTCGATACTCATGTAACGTGTTAATTCGACGAAACTTCGTCGATTCCATGTTTCCTCTACCTGTCCGCTCGCTTTTATCCCCGACTGTACACGTTTTCTTCCACGTTTTTCTTACAAATCAATTCCACTTCACCTACACATATCCACGTTGCACTCGCGAAGAAAGAAAATCCAAGAAAACGTATTCCCAATGAACAATCAATGTCGAACACTTTGCTCGCTACGTATCGCGCACAATACAATCCGTACAACGACGAAAGTCGATTAGAATTTCAACGATGGCACGCGCAAAAGGAACGCGAAAACACGGGCATTTGTTCGGCTGTTATGTTCCGTACGCTCTCGAACGTAGATAATTCGATCGGATAAAAGAAATCGCCGGAGCAAGACAAACAAGCAATGTGTCGTATGGTCTGGTCTGGTCTGGCCGAGGCACTCTGGTTCGTTCACCCTTGTAAGTGACATTATCCGCCTGTGTTACCGTAACGCTTCAGCTTTTATGTACTAATTATCGGCTTCTACGTTTTCTCGTAGTCGGCTGGCATAAGTCGTTCGGCGGCATTCCAGGCCGCGCTACTTCCGTGGGAACGGTCTTTGTTCGTTAACTTCGACGTTTTCCCGGGGACTGTAAGTCTTCGTTCGACGAAACGACATTCATACATCGCGTCTCAAGATTCTCGGCGTTTAACAGTATCGCGATTGTACCGTTGATTGCAAGATACGAGAGCTAAGTGTATCGTCCATATCGCGTTTGTTTATTACATTTGTTGCGAGTGGTATGGAAAATAAAACGAAATTAGTAATACAATTGTTTCGTGTCTTAGCTGTTTTAAACTTCTTACCAAATCTTGCCAAATAATTACGCGCTATTACGTTCGTGTACGATAATTAAAACGTTTAACTTTTACTTTGCTGATCGTAGTTACATTCCGCTACTGTATGAGAAATCGATTGGAAGCAGCAAAATTTAATATAATATAATATGTAGTATTCTATATCGAATATAATATATCGTAATTACTCGAGTTTGTTAAAGAAGCAATTACTGCCTGTGTAATAAGGAAGGCATTTAATTCTATCTACTGTGATACTGAAATTCCTCTCACTGTACAGGCTGTCTCCGAAATCATGGTACAAGCGATCGGGTAGTGATTCTACGTGCAAAAGTAAGTCGAGAAACGCGAAAATATTTTCATATTTATGTTTTCGATGCCTCGTTCCGCAGACAAATGAAAAATGAAATTTCGAATTATGTTCTGTGTTCTGTATTTTGTATTATGTATAATGTATTATTAAATATGGCCCGTGTCACGAATCGTTTCCTGTTATCGTCGTTATCTTATATCTCCGCGGTATCAGTTGTTACTTTCCCTTATTTCGTATTTAATTTGAGTGATTCCACGAATAAAGATAAGATTAGTAGTATTTTTTTTTAATCATTTTATTAATCAGGAAGCAAACTAACAACTCGAGCCTGTTACCATTTCAAGAAATAAAGTCCCACACTTATAATAATTAAAACGTCTAATTGTCAAACGTCCTGCCCCAACTACAGTCCAACTCTCCAGCCACATAGAGCGTCAATTAAAAGCTCAAATTCATCTCGATTGAACAAAACATTCTCAGAAAACAATATATTCGTCCCGCTTTAAATTCCCAAATCAATTTACTCTATCGAATTTAGGATTTCGGTTGGTTCCCTGGTGACGATTGGTCCCACGAGTGTAACACGATATATTTCACTGGAATCTCTCCGATTTTCCTTTGACCTGCGCTCCGTTTCCCGCGTCGCGTAATCGAATCCATCAGCGAGCTTTCCGAGACAGTGTGCCGGTCACGCAAGTGCGTGTCGTAGCGTTATCGCGAGGAAGTTGGGCGCGTGCGAGCGTGCGCCCCGGCCAATAAATCGTCGCCTGATATTTTCGTGCCATTTTTCGCGATTTATAATTTCGATTTAACACGTCTCCGCGGTGAGATAAAGCATCACGCGAGTCTATGCCGGTGGTGTATTGCTTCTGGTATCGGGCTCGAGAAAAGGGAAAATTATTCTGTGCGATTACGCGGCGCAGGATGGCCGGGAAAACGGTTTAATAATTCATGAAGGCACGCGGTGATTTTTCATGGAATCTTGATCCCCGCGTTTCTTCCTTCTTCCCGCGTTTCCGCGACGCTCCTCAGTTTATTCCGATCGCTTCCTTGTTTCTTTCCTTAAAGAACCGAATTACCGCCGTATTTTTTACGCCTCGAGAAACTTCTCCCTCGTTGAATTAATAGCAAGATGGTGTAAGATGGTTAGATTTAATTGTTTAGTAAGAAACGATCTTGTTTGACAAGTAGAACAGAAAGATGAAACGAAACATTTCAAACTATATCGACGATATTACTCGGTGTAATATTATTATATAATATTGTAATATTATTCGATAATATTCGATTAAACGAGACTGCACTGTACAATGTAATAAAAATGGCTGTAACGAATGACATGGCTCGATACTGATAAACTGTTGCTTCCCTTACCACGCTAGTCCCATTGGGCCTGCAGATCAATAAGACTTCCAACAATTTCTTTATTGTAAAAAAAAGACATAATATATTTATTTTTCTGCAGCGTCGACTATCATAGCAACATCACAAATGTGCCCCGCAAAACTTCGCTCTCGTTGATGCAAATTATATCGACCAGCAACATTTACCAACCCTTTATCATTTCTTCGCCTCATCTTTTCTATCATATCATTCGATACCATATCAATTCACCCTTCGTTCACACTCTGCCCACCTAATCTTCCCCCCAAAAACCAGCCACAACCGAGACTTTGTTATCCAAACATCGTGGAAACCTTCGTTCACCCCGAGCATCCCTTAGTTCCATTCATCCCTCTCGGAAGATGAAGATGGAATCCGCGTCAACGACGTTCACGAAGTGGAAGGGAAAATCGATTAATAAGCCGTAGAAGCGACTGGTCGTGATAATTATTGGCGATCAAAGGGCGGCAATCAATCGGGCTCGCTTAAAATCCCAGTCCAGCCTCGCCATCCCCTTCGAACAGCGGCCGCGCCACCCGAAATTAACATCCCCTGATTAATTGGACGTTTCGCAGAGTGGCTTGCCGGAGCTACGGCTTAGCAATTTATTACGACGGATACTCGAGTCGCTGAGGCCAACTTGTACGAACTTACGCCTCGCTTAAACTTGCCCATTCGTAAAGCGAGCTCGCAAAACGGCTTGTAAAGGGGGTTGCAGGCGAAAGGGGTAGGAAGAGGCGAAAGGACGTGGAAGAGAGGCGCGGCGCTTTCGCGCGGTTCCGGTCACGAATAGAGGTTCCTCCTCTTCGTGGCTCTGTACACGACCAGCTACACGAGTCGGCCGGAGAATTTCGTTTTATCTTAATTAAACGGCGTTCACTCGGTCAAGACGGCCGAGCTGCCACCGACATTGCCCGAGCTGACTTGCAATCTTTTGGCAAACGCTCGCCTCTACGTTTCGAAAGTGACGGAGCGTGCGACGAATTTGATTTTGGTAGTGGCGGGAAAAGTTTCGGAGAAAGATGTCGATTTAAGGCTAAGGAGTTACTAGAGTGCGGGATGTTGGGAATTTTTGGAAGATTTTTTGGTGTACGAAAAGTATTTCAGCTTGGAATTTTGTTATCTTAGAAGATTCTTTGATGAGAAAGTTAGCTTATGGACTTAAACTGATAATAGAGTTGGCAGGAAATTCAGTAAAGATACAAATAAAGAAACGAGCCGAAATTTTTGTACGAAGTTTCTTTAACTTGCAACAATGAAAGCTTAAACCATGCGAAATTATCGGACGTCGTAGTTCGTTAAGAGAATCTAAGCTCCTAACACCTCGCCGCTTCGAAATCTCATTAACGAAGCTACATCACGCTAAATCTTATTACCCAGATACCAACTTCTCACACACATAATTTATTCATTCGTTTTTAATCGTATGTGTATATATATCCGTTTAAATGCGACAGAAGTCACGAGTGTAATTGCACAGCTAGAAATATTTAGGTTAAATATGACCGACCAATGAAACTTCACAGTTCGAGTGAAACAAAATTCTTGTTTGTAAAATGTTCCTAGCCGAGAATTAAGAGCCAAGAGTCGAGGATGAAGAATCACAGATCGAAGATCGACATCCAAGAATCGAGGATCGTGAATGAGTCTACGATCGAGGATGGTCGAGAATTAAAAATCGCCGACTAGGTACCAAGAGTCTACGATCGAGAATAGACGTTTAAGAGTCGAGAACCAAGCAAAATCAAGAATCGCTAATTGAAAAAATCGAACGTTCAAGCTTGAAAATCAAAAGTCGTCGATGAAGAATCGTGTCAAGGATCAAGAAAGAAGAAGATCACGATCGAGAATCGACGATTCACAGCCTACGACTGGAACCTTGAAACGCACAGTTCAAAGTCCGTAACGTAAGACGGAAAATCTCGAATCGAGTCTCCGGTAGCTTAGAGACCAGATTCTCGAAAATCTGGAATGCAGAGTGAGTAGCGATATCTGAGTGCAGACGTTGAGCGTTTAAGGGGTGTATTTAAACTCGCGACGGTGCACGGGTGAGCGCGCCGCGACGCCACGACGGAGCCGTGTGCAGCTGCCGCCTGCAGTAGAAGTGTACACGGGTTGCGTGGGTGTTCACCGACACGTGTACATACACACGGCCGGCGTAACGCTCTGGTTTCGCTTAATTAAACTGTGTCTAGCTGGTCCAAAGGGGCGACGTGTCGCGCGGTCGACAAAGGAGGCTGGCTGGCCCGGCCAGCGCGCAACGTATGTACCAGCACGTGCCTTCATTAGGATCTCCAGACCTCCACACATCCTGCGTAATCCAAAATAAAGGGCCAACCATCCACTTCCTTCTGCCGCTCTCCTGAAACCTCCTCCTTCCTCGAGTTTCTTCAAAAAATATCTAGTTTTCTTCGAGAACATCGTATCGATCGAATCGTGTGATTTTAACGAATCGAGGTTTTTCGACGACGACGATGTTGAAGAGTTCTATTCGAATGTTCCTCTAAGGAGAAGATACGTTTTTTTTGGGGGGGGGGAATGAAAGAGATGGAACGATTTGTGTAGGGAATATTAATAATAATAATGAATAATGACATAAGCAATGTTAAGAAGAAAATTAATAAGAACAGGAATTTGTATCGACGGAAGGTGTAGTTTGAGGAATGGAGATTTTTGAGGAAGATATCGAAGTTGTCTTTGAGGTTATCGATTCTGTCGATCGAATTTTACTCGAGCGTATTTCTAGAGACTTGTGTTTTTAGAATAATGCGATCTATGTACGTAATACTATAGAAACAGAAATTTGGTGTTAATTATGATCGTCTGATTACCATTATAATTTTGCTTTCAACACACGATGCTAACTTTTGCATTTTTTAATGTTTGGTTTATAAAAATGTGTCGCGTAAGTATAACTTGAAATATAAATTCGAATTATTTTTTAACGAAGTATCCTGGTCTCTCGGTGTAACTTAACGTAATTCCATTCAGAAGTAAAAGAAGCGTTCGATTTTGTGAAAATAAATTCGACGACAGGAAAACTAAAAATCTTCATACTTTCTCTACGTTAGTTTGGAAGCTTTCAAGTAATGCTTAATACCATTCTTTTTATTTTTCCTCTTTTTCTGCTCTTCAATTTTTAAAAAAATTATATGTGAAGTATTATCACGAAAATTTTTCTCGAGAATATTTTCCTCGTTACACGACGTTTACCATTTGTCGTTTCGCGTTGCCTATAAAAACGGACAAACTCTTTAAAAACGTCATTGCTCGATATTGTACGGTTATGAAGATGTCCTCGATGCTTATGGGTCGATTCATCTATAATCCACGCTTGAAAAATTTTCGTCGGAAACCCCGGCGCTATAAATTTGTCACTCTTGTTGCGCTGTTTTCCTCGTACATCATTCTTGTTTCGTTAGCTGGAATCTCGCGTGGTGTTTGCGGAATTCTGGAAAAATATCGCGGATACTTATCGCATCTTCCTCTACGAGGCTTATTTATGTATCTCAAGGGTGAAGCAATTTGTAAATTTAAAAGTGTCCAACTTTTGATATATTTTCTACGAGGCGAAATAACAATTTGCGAGATAAATTTCTCTAGAATTAAGTGGAAGAAACGTAGACCAGAACTATGGAGGTGGAAACCAAAGGAGAAGTCAACAAGTTTGTAATTCTTCATCGGGCGTCTTCCATTATTGGAACGTCTCTTTATTTATCTATGTATTTGTCGTTTCATCGATAAATTGCGATTTTTATATTCGATCTGGAACCTGATTAAAGCTCACTCTTTGTACTCCACCGAGGGAATAATTCGTCATCTATATTTTCCATAAATCTAATTCTCCAAAGAGTGACTACTCTTAGTTAACTCGTTAATAGAACTTCTTATTAATTCCTCCATATTTTTCACACTTTTCTACGAAGAATCGAATTTAATTAATTCTTCAAAAAATGTAATTTGTTGCCGAGGAATTGTTAAAGAATGTGTTCCCTCGAAATAGACACGATCGTTTCCGAGACGACAGTATCTGGTTGTTGGTCTCGGCGGTCGCGTTAGAAACATAAAAATTTTATAGTTGCACGTGCACGTGTCCACCGGTTCGCACCTGCGTCGAGTTCTTTCGAGACACGAAAGGCTCTGGCCTGTTTCGGATTCCTCGCGAGTTCCCTTGCGATCGACCGTCCGCTTTTATTTTTCGCCTTTTGTCGACGATGATAAGATACGTGCAGCTGCTTTCCGTTCCGTGCCTTGGCAACGGAAGATACAAGCATTCTCTTCCTTTGACGTACATGCCATACTCTCGAAAATCATTTTTTTCCTTCGTCGTAGGCAACAGGTGATTGCATCGAAAATCTGAAAATGTTTCGCGCGAAGCACACGATATATTCGTAAGAAATTTTTACAGTAAACGTTTCGATATTTCTACGATTGCTCCTCCTTTGTTCAACGAGTGTCTTCCCAAATATCTTTCGCATTCTTTAGATTCGTACGAACGTGTTCGTGTTCTCTGTCCATCCTTTGACGTCAATGTTCGAACGATGTGTACTGAATAATAGTGGCTTATCGATCACTGTTACGAACGTATAGGCAAGAACTGAAGCGAACGCTTGTTGTTTCATCGATGACAATCGGTAAAATTTTCTGTGTCCCGTATAGAACGAGATTTATTTATGAACTGTATTACGCTAAAAACCTTTTACATTCGTTAAACTTATTTCCGTACTACGTTAGGTAGCGGACGAAAATATTGGAACATTTATCACAGGAAGCTTTCATGACCGTGCTGTATACCAAATTTCGTCCACATGTATTATACAAAAATGCTAATGAAATTTCAGAATGTTTCCTATGACACGCGTAATATATTGATAAAAGATGTCTACGAGTTGTCCAATATTATTCCATGACTTTCAGTACGTCGCACTAAAAAAAAAAGCCTTCGGAAATTCTAAAAATACTGAAGGGCCGAAGAAGTTGTAACGGAAAATGTCGATAAGATTCGATCGCAGGGATGAAGGTCCGCCAGCGCCATAACGGTCGGCAAGAATCGATCGAGGCGGACGAGTGGTGCTTAATTACGATTAAGCGAGAAGTGGTAGCGTCCTCTCTTTGTGCCGATATTTGTACGTGCGTCATTGTCCGGATTAGAAGATTAATGCACGGCCGCGACGCGTTCCCTTTGATAAATACATTTACCCTAATTGGAGAATTCGCGGTGACTTGGCTGCTCGATCGGGCGAATTTAATTGCGTTTAGGTGTCGCCCCATCTCCTTCGGCCCGAGTATCTAACAGGGCATGAGGAAAATTAGGGGTGGAACTTAAAAGGTGAATTATTCTTGGATCCAGGATATACATACGTAAAACTGTCCACGTCCACGTACAGAAAGTTCAACGGCGTAGCATAATTTATGCCAACGTTTTTATCGATTAAGTGTAGAAGCGAGGACACGAATTCCGAAACAGCATAAGTCTGTAACTTTTCAATTTTATATATAGAACATCGGTCTGCCTTTTATTCAGGTCTCGCACACTTGCATATTTAGCAATACTTAGAATATTTATAAATACGAGAAACAAATATGAAACATCGTAATTTTATACGATTTATTTTTTCACGATCTTCGATATGTCTTTGATCCTTTGGAAATATTCGTCAGAAATATTATATTTGTAGAAAAGTTAGATAATTTACTACATTAACCCCTTAACCTACGATTTACGTTCGAGAATTTTGGGCCGAAAACGTGAACAAGTTATTATATATTATATTATACAGGGTGGTTGGTAACTGGTGGTACAAGCTGAAAGGGGATGATTCTACGCGAAAAAAGGAGTCGAAAATATAGAATACAAATTTTTCGTTTGAGGCTTTGTTTCCGAGAAAATCGACTTTGAATTTTCGCTCGGTACGCGTGCACTTTATCATGTCTCGTTATAACGGATCTCACTGTAGATCATTGTCTCGATGGAAAAATGAAAAAAAAAAAAATTAAAAAAAAAATTTATTCTATATTTTCCACTTCTTTTTTCGCGTAGAATCACCCTCTTTCCGCTTGTACCACCAGTTACCAACCACCCTGTATATTATATTATCGTCGTACTACGGCCTATGCCCGTAATATTTACGTTTGGTTCGATCATCGTACTACGGGCTATGTCCGTAGTTGTAGATTAAGTGAATGTGTTTCATTTCGAGATTGCAAACATTCCAAATACCAAAAGATACTTGAATTTTGCATACTTGGAGATTAAGGGATCGAATAGTCGACGGATATTCGATATAAAAGACGCTAAAATTGAAGCAAAAAAAATTAGATAAAGATAAAAAATCCCAGTGCGAAATTGTTTGCGATCAATTTTTATAAAATCTGTTATTCTCCTTTCCCTTGTAATTTTATCGATAAATTGTATAAACCCTGAAGAAAAGAAAAAGTAATCTGTTGGTTGTTGACGCGTAGAATCGCTCGAATAATTACGAGCACCGGTTTAAGCCTGTGACAATTTCCTTCGATTAACCAATGACGTAACTCGGCGGTTTCTTCGCTTGGAAAACTTGTTAACCGAATATTACGTCTTTCATAAGCTAATGCCGTGGACTTTTAACGGAGTTATTGCGTCTTTTGTCGCGAGACTCAGAATACAACGCCAACCGCTTCGACCAACAAACGTTGCATCGAAATCAGTGCTGCTGAAAAGTCTGTTACGTTCCCTTTTATTTTTTTACTGCTTCGCGAACTCATTCAGCGATAAGGTTGTACTTCGACTTCGAATATTAGGTGGTGTACCTCTTACGAGGCACTGGAAACCGTGTTTGCCGCTGAAATTGTCAGGTTTATTTCAGCCTTTGGAACACGTGCTTAACAGATGCCAAGGGAGGTCGTAAGCGCGCGGGTTTCGAAGTTTCGTTTGATGTAACACGGAGAAAATAATTCTGAGAAGACTTTTCATTTCTGGAGAAGCGTTCGGAAGAAAGATTTGTCGATTTAAGGAAAGAAAATTTCAAAAATGTATCTCGTATTTGTCCTCTTGTATCGTTCTTTCTTTCGAACGAATGACATTCGAAAATAATCGTAATTAATTCTACTTAATGACCAATTTTCATTCAAGGTAGGTGATAACTGTTATACCACGCGTTTATCGCTAAACAATTAGCGTATATGTAGAAGCAATTAGAATCACTTTTAGTGGTCGGATCTACCGCAGGAACGTTACGTAAGAACGATAACTATAGTCACATGTAGTCACTAACAAACAGCTATCTGCAGAAAATGACTATATAGTCGTTCGTGACCATTCACCGTCTAAAGAGGTAGACGCTATGAAGTAAAAGTATAATTATGGATCATTCGCTAAAACATATACTTTCTTGCCTTCGATTGCTCGAAAGTTTGTTTAAAAGCGGATAATTCTACTTTAAAAAGTGGATACAGTGGATACACTGTTCGTAGATATTACAGCTCTATAAATGAAAAATGAAATACGTAGACGCGAAAGGTCGTTAAAAATTATTAAAAACTTTCAAGAGATATCGCGTATCCCGTGTGTAAGCTTCGTAAGGAATACCGTGTGTTTAAAATTATAATAAAAATTCGTATTGTTGCACGCTTAAATTTTGTAACCGAGTCTTTATGTCTTTGGTTGCAACGCTTCGTCACGACGATTTCTGTGGATTTCAGCATAATGCCTGTCGTATAATACGCTACAAATCACGTACTCGTGTAACAAAGAATTATCCCGATAATTCGGATGAACAAATTCGTCGAAAGCAAAGACTCGAATAATTCTAGGAACGAGAAAGATCCCGAAGAGACTAACGACGAAATTAATAAATTCTGTAAATACGGCTACACGAGTCACTCGAACGATATTAATCACAGGTGGCTAACGTAACGTAGTTCATTTCGTGGAGAAAAGGCAAATGAAACCTCCCTTCGATCATATCCCCGCGAAACGTTCCGCGTATTCTTCGTTAAATTTCATCGATACCGACGCAACGAGGCGTTTTAAACTCGTACGTCGATTCACAACTCGTTCTCGTCGTTCGTAAAAATATCCGAACAAACAACCTCTCGCGTACAAATATTCGAAACTCCTCTCGATTCCCCATAATTTTCATTAATTCCTATTTTCCGCGATGAAACGCGCCATTCGAAACTCGGTGAACGTAATAATTTAGGAAAGATTCGTCCACGTGAAAATTATTTGAAATATAGACGAACGTCAAATTTGTATCTCGATTTTTGAGAGAAAGATTATTGCACCGAAGACAACGAGACCTGGAAAAATATATAAACATTAAGTAAGAAACGCTTGTGATAAATTTATGAAAAACATACAGAACACGTTTATAAGACGTAAAAGAGAGTTATCCATCTTTTCTTTCATCCTTGAACGCTATGGTGAAACAAGTACGTTTTCTAGCGACATAGTACGATTTCTTAGAAATCGATTCACGTGGATCCAAACGAAAATGACGATGATCCGTCATTGTAGCGACGTTGGTTTTCGACTTTAACCTTTGGACCGATGTTTTAACAAAGAAGCGAGCTCTCCTCAGCGAACGAACGAACGTACGAGAACCGCTTTGGTTCACTTTCACCTACACGGGTTCGATGCACTCGAGAGCGTAATTGCAACGGCACGGTGTACACATCGATACAGGTCGACAGTGGCGTAGTCGTTGGATTACACGGTGTCCAATTTCTTCTAAATTGAAAAAAATAATAACGATAATAAGATAAAAAGGAAGAAGGAAAGAAGATTAAAATGTAAATTCTCCTGGGAAGATTTTAACGCCAGAGTTATAATTACGCTTCTTTAATCGAAATGCAAAGATTTTAGCAGAAACAAACGATCACGTTCACGTAGCGATATTTAGTATCAGAGAAAGGAAAATGATTGCGAAAGTATAAAGTCAATGGAAAAAATTCGGTATTCGGTTCAGCTATTTTTCTAGAATTTTATTCGCCGTTTTTACCTTCCTTCTCTATTTAATTTGTTATTTCATCTACTCAATGTAAGGTAAAAATAATTGCATGAATAGCAGATATATCTTTGAACTTTAAAACGATGAATCGGTTGAAACGGTTTTAACGTCAGAATTATAATTAAACTTCGATACGTCACGATTCTGATATAAATGTTGCGATGCGTTAAAAGAAGAGAAGATATCCCTCAAAAAATAAATGATCGCGTCTATGAAAGGATTTTTAATTCCAGAGAAATAAAAACGACTGCGAAAGTATAAAATTACGAAAGAAAATTCGATATTTGTTTCTATATTATTCTTGCGAAGTTCTGTCCATTATCTTGTACCTTCTTCGTTTATTTAATGCAAGATAAAAAGAATTTCGCGGCTCGTAGATATATCTTCGAACAATGAGTCGTAATCGATCGTACATCTATTGTAATCAATTGGAATATTCTAGGAAGCGGAGTCATACAATGATACGCATAAAATAGCCTGGTTCCGTTATGAGAAAGGTTAATTCATTGTGGAATTAATTTCCTCTGGAAGGTGATTCGAAGAATCGTCGAGAAAGTTTTTTCTTAGGAATGATCCAGGGAAAAACGGGGGAGTGGGAATGTATTGGTGGAAATGCGTGTTTAAGCGTCATTAATTCTGCGTTCTTTCGAGGCTCGCTCGGAAAACTTTGTACTCGCGTTTCGATACAACGTTTTATGACTCATAAAAGCTGCTGCGCCGTTACCTGGCTGACTCACGTTGCGGCGAAAAATTAATACTTGTTCCACTTTTACGCGCGACTCGCGCGGCTTACCGATGTTGTTTATCAAGAAAGTAGAAAGTTCATTGCCACAGCCTCTATCGAACAGCTTTTCAAATCTTTTTTTTTCCCCTCTTTTTCTCCTTGTAATTAAAAGACTGACGTATAGTCTCTCAACAACGAATCAGACAAAGGACATTCTTTCTAAGGCGTAAAACGACTACCGACGTCGATTCGAACAACGATATTTAATATGAACGATTGCATCGACGAATTCGATGTATATTCGTATTTGTGAGTATACGATCGAAGAAGCAGAACCTCGGCGCAGAATTGTTTTACCTGCCAAGTATTACACTGTATTACATTGTATTTTGGACATTTCACGTATCTCTTTCGTATTACGTGCATCCTGCGCAATTTTATACCTTCAAATTTCTTATAAACGTATAAAAATTCGTAATCTACTCGTTGAGTAAGCTTTTAACGAGTAATTCGAGTTTTGAAAGTTCGCTAAGACCGTGAGACTCGCGTAAAAGAGGATAATCTTCATAAACGTGAAGGAAACTCGTGAGCAATAAACATTTCTTACAGATATCGATAATAAAACACACGTACGTACAGTTTGGTGTTTCAGAATGACCCCAGCTTGGTATTAACGAGTAAAAATTACAAGATCTTCAGATCGTCTGTACGCGTGTCGAAGAAAAGCTGATAAGACGTCCGAGCGCGTCAAAGGCTTCGATAAGCAAGGGAAAAAGGGTGGAAAAACTAAAGATAGGGGTGGAAAAAGAGGAAGATCGAAGGGGTACGGAGCAAATAATATTATTTCCCAGCCACGTAGAGAAGCGGATAATAGCGTGGCGAGGCAAAACAGCTCCTCGTGATTGCCGATCGGCTTACGAGGACGAGACTTAAAAGCTCGAACGGGAATCAATTGCATAAGCCTGTAAGGCGTTAGAGGAGTCAGCCGAGCGTGCGCACGGCACGTGATGTTGTCGAGAGAGTGTTACCACATGCCTACGATCGCCTATCGGACGTTTCAACTTTGTTTCCCCACTACGTTCTTCTACTTTCATGTTAACGTTAATCATTCTTGCAACAGATTATTAGTTGCATCATTTCGAATATTACGAGGTCAAATATGAAACGTCGCTTTTCTCAAATACTACTTTATCTTCCTCTTTTGTTACGCATTATTTTTTCCAACGATTCGTTAATTTGATTACACTCTCGAACAGTTTGATGATTTCTTAATGCGATCTAGCGTTACGTTCATTCTTCGTTTCATTTTTCTTTTCGCCCTATATAATTTAATAAAATAAACGCAACCTTTCGTTGGTCCAAATACGATCGATATATCGGCCATCGTTGAAAAATCGAATAGGAATGTTATCACAGTGACAATCTGCCGCGGGTTACTTTTGATATTTTATTGATCTACGCGTTGAAACGAATCCATTGATATACGATATATCGTTCTCTTTCTACGAAACGTGGCTTTGTTAACGATATACCAAATTGAATGTCTAATAATATGGAAGATGTAGAATATTTATACACAGCAAATATGGTTTATTTATACGTTCCACTATTTTTTTTTTTTTTTTTTTTTTCACTCTCGAACAGTTTGATGATTTCTTAATGCGATCTAGCGTTACGTTCATTCTTCGTTTCATTTTTCTTTTCGCCCTATATAATTTAATAAAATAAACGCAACCTTTCGTTGGTCCAAATACGATCGATATATCGGCCATCGTTGAAAAATCGAATAGGAATGTTATCACAGTGACAATCTGCCGCGGGTTACTTTTGATATTTTATTGATCTACGCGTTGAAACGAATCCATTGATATACGATATATCGTTCTCTTTCTACGAAACGTGGCTTTGTTAACGATATACCAAATTGAATGTCTAATAATATGGAAGATGTAGAATATTTATACACAGCAAATATGGTTTATTTATACGTTCCACTTTTTTTTTTTTTTTTTTTTTATCCCTGCCTCTGTAACTAAAAATAGTATCGTCACTCATTTAAGATACATTTTATTCGTCGCATCTGTACGATAAATGTTAATTAAATAGAGGAACTTTATTCTGGTGGAGTGGAACGGCCACGTTCTACGGAGATCCGTGCGTTCGCACCGGTTGCAAAAACCTAGGCGTAAAAAGGCAATCGATATCGATCGTACGTAACCTCTCTCCTGGAGCTGGTCGACGATTGAAACGCGAATAGGCTGGTCGGCTCGATTCTCAACGTTACCCGTTTGCCTCTCGTAGCAAGAGCAGACACGATCGCTTTTTGCCGTTATAACGTCGACGCGAACGACACTTCGCGGTCCCGTGACCGACGTCCGAGCCAATTATACGGGAAACGTCGTAGGAAAAAGCGAACGGCGTGTCTCGACTCTGTTCCCCGTCGCCTGGTAACACTCGACCAACGACAGATCGATGGATCGAGCGGCTTTTTCTTTTTGCTTCGTTCCTCTGGACAAGAATCGCTTTGGCTTCGGAGAAAATTAATGTGGTATTGTGGTATCGACAGTTTGTTGCTGTTAGAGGAAGACATAGGGCTGGGAAGAGCATTTTGTAAATTGTTAGGGAGTTCTCTGTTTGCGAGGAATCAATTAGGTGTACGTAGACGTAGCACCGATTGCACCGGGTATTGAAAATCATCGATACGTACAGGCTCACGAAGGTATTCCAGCGCTCGTAGCTTTGTTTTATGTACGTATTATTGTATTATGTATTAATAGTTAATAATTTTGACGAAACTCAGACGATGAATTTTTGTTTTCTTTTCTTTTCTTTCTTTTTTCTTTTTATGATAATGAAGTTATGGTAAGGTTCAGAACACTTGGAAAAATTTGGAACTTTGGTTAAATGGGACGCCAATAAGCAATATTTCCCTGTGCAAACTTTACTCGGCGCGATATATACAAGTATTTTATTTTCATCCTACCATTTTAGTTACAATTATTTTAAATGCGGTAGAAGTTCGTTTATCCGAACATGTCGTTGTCGACGAAACAGCTCGGATAACCGAACAGTTCTTATAATAGACGTTCGCACGTGTAATCATTACAACGATAAATGTTTATATGTGCGTTACGAAATTACGGTCGATCATAGTTGGGATAATAGAGGCTCGATATTAATTTGTTCGAATAAATTAGATGCGGATATACAAACTTCTATCGTATTGGATATTTAAGTATACATTAGAAATTGATTGTTCTGTGGTTATAGAACGATAAGAATATTCTCAACGGAAGACAAATTGTCTGTTAATCGCATAGCAAAAACGCCGTTCCATTTTCAATCAACTCCGGTACCAATACAAATATCACACTGTACTTCGCCGACTAAAATAAAAATTAACTATACGTATAGCGGTTAAGGGGTGAAACTAACCGACGAAGAAGCTCATCTTCTTTTTTGTTCTCGCGTTATTATCTAACCGCGACATTTTAAAACTTCTTATCGTTCATTTTGTTAGCCGAACTCGCGAGTAAAAAAAAGCATTTACTCTCGTCCCTTGCGGTTCGTTTCACGCTGTTCTAGGTCGAACTAGCGCGAAACGAGAAAACAGCACATAAACGTAGATAAATATGCTACTTTGCCGCGACGAACCGGCGTTTCGCTGGCAGAAATTCGATTTAATCGATTACGCATCGGCGTTGATCGTTGCGTCACTCGTGAACGAAAGATTGGAATTTCGTTTTCTTCTGAATTCTACGCACGTCGTTTCTCTTTCTCGAATCAAGCACGAAACGAGAGAGATTTTAGGCAGAACTTCTTTTAACTTCTTTTTACCGCAATTTGAATTATTCTCCTAACTGTACCTTCGTCGAAATTAGAATGCGAAATTAAAAATTAATTAATTAATTTTCGTTCCCTGAAAAATCGCGAGAACGTACAGTCGAAGGGAAGATAAAAAAAGATCTGTAAATTATATCGCAGAACAGCTTGGCTAGAATTTCATGACGTAACAGGAGCGTGATTTTTCAAAAGTGAAGTTCATGGTGATCTTCAAAATGCTTTCGCGTCATCTTAAGACATCAACCTGTAAATGTTCGTGTTTTACAGGCATTAGGAGGACAAAGTTTCCCTATAGACCGTGATGAAGAATTCATGGCGGCTATAAACGAAGAAACGATCGCGACAAGTTCCCCGCCAGAAGGGGTCGCATCTCGAGCAATTATCGAGCGATTTCTATCACGTGAATTTGCAACGAAACGCGTCGAGGGTGAATTATGAGGTAATCGTAATTTGCATCGGATCTAAACAGCGCCGATCGTAAATTATCCACGCGTTCTACGCTAATGCACCCGACCGCATAAAACGCTCCGTTGATTCGGCTCTGTTGCCTCGATTCGCTACTATTTCATCCACTTCTTTCCTATTTTTATTATCGTCTCTCTTTAGTGGAACACGGTTTATAGTTTGCCAATGATAAAAATTAGCTCACAGTTGTCGAGAATTTCGAAATGTGCGACCTCGCACGATCGAAACGCTAAGATGACTCAAAATAAAATGTCGTGGAATCTCATTCGTTGCGACACTGTTCGGTTAAAGAAATTAAAAAATGGGAATATGACAAAATCGACGATCGTTTTATCGGAGTTGAAATCGTCTAAATTTAAGAAATATCGAAAGACTTCACCTTGGTGAATTCACTTGGCGCGATAGAAAAATAAAAACCGTAATTTGAAAAATATAAACCGATGGCTACATATGTATCGGGACTTTCAAGTCACGTAGCGTTGTAAAGAGCTAAATCGAAAGCACACCGCAAACAATATAAATTGTCTTTCCACATAAAAGACCAACTTCTTCTTTCTGAACAGTTGAGAGAAAAGCGATTTAGAGGATCAACCGATCAAACTTAAGTAAAGGCATGCCTGCCAGCATCCGTACCGAACGCGAAACTTATCTAAAGATACGATCCAAACCGAAAAGTCAATTTTCTTGAGCCAGTAAGTCTTTCGGAGCGACAGTAGCTTGTCTTTCTTCGGTCAACAGCAAAGATATACTATTGATCGATTTTCCTACTGTTGAACAGAAGCGAGTCGGCCCCCATCCCTTCGAGATAATATCGTCGTTTACGAAGCTCCCGTGCACTTCTCCCGGATCCAGGAAGCACATGATCTGGCAAACTTCCGCATCAACGCCGCCGGAAGAGTGGAACTGAACGATGTAACGGATATGACCGAGGAAATCGAAGATCTTGCGGTATTGTTAAGGAAAATTAACCAGTTGACTGAGGAAAGAGTCGTGAACACGTTCCGTGTCGCGCGTGATAATCGGGATAAGGATGAAAGATGAATTTTATTACTGTATCGAAGAGTAAAGTGTGTAAAATTGTCAGAGTTAAGTTAATACAGGATGCATTTAAATTGATAAGAAATAGAACGTGAATTCTAGTGCGTTTATGGGAAATTTGAAAGTGCGAAATTGCACAGAATGCGTACGATACGAGAAAACGTATAAAATATCCAAAGTATATGCGGTGCTTTCTATAACACTTGATTAAACAACTTTCTACCGATATTCTACCTTTTTTTATTCTACTACTACAAATATGAATTTGCATGAAAATCAGTTGCACGAAAGTCGGTGGAAAAGTAATTTAATAAATAATAAAAAAATATCGACAGAAGATGGACAAAGTTGTAAAATTTTGTTTTAAGAAATTCAACGTGCTCCTCCGTGGAATATCTACAGTCCAATGGACGATAACGTTGCTCCAATTATTATAATCGATATCATGGAAATTTGAATTGCCTAAATTTTCAAATAAATTCGATTATATTAGACAATTTTTAATTGCCAGAAAATATGATAAATTTCCAGAATTTTGTCTTAAAAAAACACTCGTGTGCCACCCTCATCGCACACCCTTGTGCTCCTATCCTTTCCAGCAATTTTTCTCCATCTAAACCCCGTTAAATATTCCTCGAAGAAGAACGGGAAATCGAAAAGAGACTGTACGACAATCCGAAACAACGTCCTTATTTCCTATCTTTCTCGTCCGCATCTACTTGCGAATTTTTCTGGGTCTTGCCCCCTATGGAATATTCCTTAGGGGAGAGGAAAACGAGAAACTAAAAAGGAGGGGGGAAAAAAGAAAGGAAGGAAGAGAAAAAAGTGGACTGGGTCATCCATCACGGCTCTCATCAGCCGCTGTTAACTGATCCACTTCAAAAGGTACACCAATACCGACGCCCGATTGTGCAACTATGCGCGCCGCTGAAGAGAAGCAAACGAGCGGTCATGACAAGATTGATGTGCATTTTCGGTGCACCGACGAATAATTGATTTTCGAGTCGACCAACGATCTCGATCATCCTGCCAGTCGGGAGATGGACGTGCCTCGCGATCTGCATCGTATATTATCACCGGGGTCACCGAGGGGGTTGGGCGACAAGGGGGTGGAAAAAACGACTTCATATTTGCTCACTACCGTTTCCTTTTTTTTTCAATTTCATTGTATTTTATTATATGTATCGTCTATTTTTTCTTTTTTTATTTCATGACATTTTACGTAGGTATTAACGATTCCAGTATCGTTGATCGTAAATTGATATTTTGGAAAGCGTTCGAGGTGATCGTAAGGTTGCGCGAAGTTTAAACTTCAAATTTTCACCGATGCAGTTCAAAATAGGATATAAAACGAAAAACCATAAATTCTTCGATAATGAACTTTTGCTGACCCGATATCCCTAACGATAAATTATTTTGTAAAGTCGTAATATAATCGACACACTAAACGCAAGATGAACCCCTAAGTTTGTCAATAATTTCTTATTCGTCCAATTTATCCGAGTTCTCTTGCGAATAATTTTCCTTTGTTATATATCCCGCTAGTCACGATCTGCTTCTCACTTCGTTAACAAGATTCAAATTATTATTTTCGAAACGTAACGCAACGCGGGACTCGCAGAAAGATCGAGAAGATCGTAACGTAACGGTTCACGTGGCTCGCAACATCGTAACATGAGAGATGGAGGAACGTTAGAAAAGCGAAAACGGTGGAAAGTCGTAGAAATCAACAATTTCCTGGGGACGTATCCGTGAAACGCAGTTTCCCCTTGGTTACAACGACAGGAAGTCGAGAATACCTGATAAACCGTCCCCGATAACCGCGCTGCAACTCTCGCGCGTTACGCGGACCTCCGCGCTCGCATTCATATTTAAATTCAATTTCGTCTAGACGCGCCGGCTCCGAATAAAGGCCGGCCAAGTGTCGCTGCCCGGGGAGAAATTTGACGAATGAACAACGCTGCGTCGAGGAATTTCCCCCTTTTTATGAATTAGCCAGCTGGAGGAGTAGTACCGTCATGGAAATCGCTGAAATCCTCGATCGTTCGAGCGTGACAGTCTCAAGAAGCAAGTCGAGTTATGCAAATGATGAAAAAAGAACGAACCGGCAGCGTTGCCTCTTACAGAACAGAATTTTCTGGGTTTATTCGAGATTTTTGGATCGCCGGATATATTAAGATACGTAAGAATTTTTTAAGAATAAAACGGTGCTCTATATATATATATATAAATCGGAATTTTTGAAGGACTTCTAGCTTGAAAATGATAAGCTTCGTAACTGTTGGAGATTCGAGCTGATAGGAAAGAAGAAGTTGGAGAAGAAATCTTTCTCGTGCCTTAATACAGTGGATGATGGCAAAATTCCGAGGCGAGCGGTATATTTCAGACTATAAGAATTCCATAGGGCCGTAATACCGTGAATTATAAAGCTCCTATAACTCATAGAGGGCTGAGAGAGGGAAACGTGGCCGTGCCAATTGGATTGGGTCTTATCTGGCGAATGAAAAATGGAATGGAGACAGACGGACCAGAGCCTGGAAATTTTGGCCAAACAAGAACTAAATAAATCATCGACGTTTCCTTCCTTAACGTTCGATTCGATATTCCTGTCGTACTTTAACATCCTAACAGTGGATCCGATGGGGCGCTTGTTTTAAGATTTCTGTAGTTTTCGGCATGATCTGTGTCACGGTTTGTTAAGTGACACGGACATATTAATGGTTGCGATGGGAAGTTTAGTTCGCAAGAAACACTGTGTTCCTGATTCATTAATCTTGGTCTTGTCATAGAGTGGTTTTGAATAAATTGCGACCAATTTAAGAACAGAGCGTTCGATTTCTGCTGCAAGATCAAATTATTCTATTTATGTTCGGCGTGGACTTCGATTCCATGAATTCTTGGAAAACGGAGAAGAACAAATTTATCTTTTCGTCGTACATAATCGTTCGCGTGTACACGATTATAAAATATTTGGAAAAATTCCACGATACTTACGTGTTTCTTCGTTGAGTCAGAGTCTTGCATCGAGTTAAAGTCGAAGGTGAAATTTCATTTCAGCTGTCGACCATCTGACGTTGTTCGATATTAAACGACGACAAATAGTATTTACAGCAAGAACAATGGGCTATCGGTTCACGTGCAATAAGTACGCGGTAACAAGCAACAAACTAGTTTCTTGTAACAAAGGAATAGATTAGTACGTCAGCATCGAGCTCGAGGCGAAACTATGGAAAAAGCAGACGCAAGTATTGGAGGCCATCGAGCAAGATGTCCCCGCGATGTCGGAAACGGAAGATCATACCGGACAACATCTGTTTCCGACGTTGTTCCTGCTTGCCTCGTCGCACGTTTGACGATAATCGATGCCTTCTATTCCGTCTAAGTATCTACCGACAAAGAAGTCTGACTGAATTTGTCGAAAAATATGACACGCGATCGTTTTAATATCAGAAAGATATTAAGAGAAGTTCGAAACTGATTAAAATTTTCAGCCTGTTCCGAGTATCTCGAGTAATAAAGCAAGCGAAAGATAAAATTCTATTCGTTCGAACTAATTGAACTCTAAATCATTAGTTTCTATTTTTATATTGCATTGTTTCTTGTTCTTTACAAACAGTCGTTGAAAAAACATTTCTTTTATGAGGCAGATCGCGATAAACCGAACGAGTAGAAGTTTAGGGAGGATGTGTAGTTTCGTTCAGACCCCCAACCTCGCCGATCCGAAGAACCATTAAAACTAATTTCTGTTTTTCCCCCGGGGAAACGCCTAGTTTTACGACACGCTCGCCAATAAAAACAACAGCACGGCAACGAAAATTCTAAACTCTAAACAACGAGCCTTAAACTCTTCCAACTAGGATGCCACGCTTCTGTCCAACACATGCCAATCGTAAAAAGTAAATCCTCCAAATAAACCAGAGTAGCTAGGAATTCTAATAGTTATTACCGTTACGAATCTCCGAGTTCTCCTCTTTCGTTTTCTGAGAAATTTACTTGCCCGCGTTTTTCGATCTCCCATAAATACCTAAACGTCCACCGTACGCTCAACAAATTAATTAACCTTCGATTGCCAACATTGGTAATTAGAATCTTCAAGTTAGAAATTTAAAAATCAAAAATAAAATATACAAGAGAAACTATTTGACGTGATCTCAACTATTTCCAAGAAAACTATATTAAGCAACGTTATTTCAAATAATATTATCTTAGGTAATCAAGTTTCCGAGAGAAACGAAAAGATGACTCGCAGACCAAACAGTCGATAGCATTTTGTCCCGTGCGAAACCTCGACTTCCGGAAAAGGAGGATCATTCTCCTGGACGAGACACGTGGAATTCCAGCTGGAAATTCCAAAGAACACACGGCGGCGGGCGTATTTTAAGCGTAAAGTACAGCTTCCTCCGTTCGCCTATTCTATCGATCGCGCAATTACACGAAACCATTATGATATCGTGAATACGTAACTAGAATCGATTTGGAAAACGAGTGTGGCGCGTGGGACACACGCCATTTTGAACGGTGCACTGCCTCCGATAAAATTATGCTATCCGTACGCGACCAAATACGATTCACTCGCGATGTTCACCGTACGATTTCTCCGTGGATCCTATCCTGATGAAAATCTGAATCTATTCCGACAATTCGGTAACGTAATCTTGTCTTTCAGTGAGCGTATCTCGTTAGAATCCTCCGGAGACGAAGAGGGAATTTTCGTGGACCAGAAGAACGACTAACTAGATTGATCTGTTGATTTATGCAATTCCCTGACATTTGTTGCTGGTTTACCTAACCCTTCGTCGTTTCTTTAGTAAAAATCCCTTGGTTTCGTTACCAGACCTTAAATTACGCGTATAGAAACGAAATTATGTGCTGATATCTCTAACGATATTAGTTTATTTATACAAGTGGGCCCATGGATCTGCTGTGCGATCATTTATCAGTTAATAACATTAGTACAATGTATGGTTCGTAAACTTCTTTATAATCTCACAACTTTCTGTCAAGCAGGATAACTAAAGCGGATAATTTGTGATTTTTTAAATTCACTCGTGAACGTTTATTACCAATCTCGTTTTCCTGATCTCGTGTAAGGGTAATTAATAATTCTGTAAATAAATAAAACGTCTAACTTGTGAGACAAAATTTCACTGATATTTAGTAATACTAATTCGATCGTGCAAGAACATCCGGAAAATAAATTCAAAAATGTGACGAACGATGAACAGTGATCGGTGATCGAAGGTAAATTTAGAGTAGACGTTCTTGGGGGAAAAAAGGATCGTCGTTCTTCGTCTTTCCGGCGAAACTCAACACGAACGAAAAACGGGAAATATGAAAATGGAGAAGTGGCGGACAAGGGAAGAAAGAGGGAAGAAGTCGCGAGGCCGAAGCACGAGGAAAATGACGAAGTTTCGCCAGCTTTTTCTCGTTAGCGTTCGCGCAATTAACGCTTTTTCCAGGAGCGTGGTGCAAATCGGGACCGATGCTCCCCATCGGCTGTTTACACGCTTTATTGCATTCGCAATGAAAAATCGTGCTGTGATCTGAATTAATTTGGTCGAGCGTTCTCGTTGTTTCTCACTTCTGAATCTGGGATCGTCGCTTCCGAATTCGAAACGCGGATAAACGCGGATCGAGTCAACTTCGGTGCGATGGAATCGCGTGCGAATTTCAGACGACGCGCAAGTGCGTTTGCTGCGATTATATTGGACCGTAGGTAACGGTTGGACGTGCTGTAGCGAGTAACTGTACCGGAGCGAGGAGGAGAGGCCAGCTACGTGCCCGCCAAGAGGTTACGTGCGCTTAGCCGGGGACACGTACGCGTACGTGCGAAACACGCGAGAAGCCCGCAAGACACACGCCGCGAGAATTACGCGTCCGGATGCCACCGTTCCTTCGCGTCTTTTGCCCGTTGCCGGCCTAGAAATTACGCTGAAACGGCTGCCACGGAATTTTAATATGCTAGTTCGATCTGCAAATGTACTCCGCCTTCTTCTACTCTTGTACCAAGAGAGCCGTGATTTCCAATTCATTTTAGTGCAGCTTTTACGAAGCGAGACATTTAGAAGTCAGATTAATCGTACGTCGAAAAAGACAGAAAGATGATAATGTTGCAAACTATTTTTTAATTAAATTGCTAGTAGTAGAAAAGTACTCGCCATTGTATTTATTATAACATTCGCGTACTAATTAATCAAGCGCAAGTGTATTAAATTTTGTATCATTCTACAGTACCTTTGAGCATTAGAAAAATCTGACACCATGAAAATGAAATATTAAACCTCGTAAGAAACACTTCGGCGAGGAACGAAGGTACGTGAAAATACTTCTTGCAGCTACTGTATACGCATTTCTGATTACCATTTGTGCCAATGGATAATAAAACATAGAAAATTCTTCGTTTCCCTAATACAATCTGCTCGAAACCTTCCTTTATTTCGTATCACCGTATCATTGTAATCCCTCGTTCTCGAACGTAGTTACAACGATCCCAACAACGTTGTACCGTGTCTCAATTTCCAAACAACCAGAAGAGATAGGATTCTCGTCGCGAGAACAATTCTGCAATAAACTGGACCAATGGCAATGTGTAATTTTAACAGTTTCTAATAAACGGTTGGAGGGTTTGACTGAAAGGGTTAGAAATGGATGAGCGTACAAAGCCCTTAAAAAGACGGGCTTGGGCGTGGGAAGTAGAAACGCGACAGCGATTTCCGTCGCGCGGTCTTGTTTGGGGAGCGTGTCTGGCCGTCTGCCAACGGTGGTATCGTGCCAGTTTATTTTAATTTGCGAAACGAACGCCGCCTCGTAACACGTCGCGCGCCCGTGCTGCCTCTCGCAATTGGCTTAAGCGGTTCTTCCGTGGTTCCGCAAAGGAAAACGACCGTGGCCAGCGAACCAAACGATACAGACCAACGAGAGAGGAACCACGGAACATCGTCCGTCAACATTTCAACTGGACAAAATGATTTGTTTGTTTGTTTGCATAGGGACGAGTGGCTTAGCGCCCACGCGGGAATGTTTGTTAAGGATTATGGGCTGAAATTTATGTACACGAATTGCTCCAGATTCGTAGAGCACACGAGGAGACAGAGCGGCGTTCTTTCTACGAGAATCTGCAGTTCGCTTCCTCCTCTCCTTTCTTTTCTTCTTTGCTCTGTTTGTACGTGTTTCCTTTATGGATTTGCGCGAACACCAGGCGCGGCATTTAAATTGGAAGTTAGAGGAGTACGAAGAAGGGTGAGAGAGTCTTTCGTTGTCTTGGAGTTTTAGGTAAATAGTCTTCTTTATTTCGGCAAACGCGGAGGTGAAAATTGAAAAACACCGCCAGATTATGCCAGGTACGCGAGTGTATCTTGCGAAAACGATCTTTAGGTAAGAGGAATTATGGTAATTTTTGGTAATTACGATATTATAATAATTTCTTTGTTTATGAATCCCCTATTCGTTAACGCGCGCTTCCGTTTTTGTTAAAAGTACCTTATGTCGTATTTATATTTCCAAGAATCAACATTCATCCCGTTGAAATTAAGTTATTTGTATTAACTTTTAATTTCGCGATCGTAGAAGTTTCTGCTTGAGATCGACGGATCGCAGCATCGTACGAGGGACGGTAAAATTCGAGAACACCTGAATTAATAGTTGGCAACGATCGTAACGAAATGGCTAAGTAAGAACGATGGAAAGAGACGACGAGTGAGAAGCGAAAGGCGCGGTCGAAGCACCGAAATTTCCTAATTGTACGCCAGAGAGTTCGTGATCGGTGCTGCTTTCACGAACACGCGCGATTCGAACGTACCTTCGCGTCCAAACGAAAGACGAAACGCCCGTACATTCCCGGCGATAGGCAAACGGTGCAATAATCCTAATTACTCGTATCATTCGCACGCCACGTATACTTTCCGACCGCGATGAATTCGTCAAGGGTTGAAGAGTTTCTCGTACGAATGATCAACGTGCTCGTAACTCGGCTCTGCTCCGTTTCAACCGACGAAAATAAAAATTCTGTCGCTGATCAGTATCGATAATATTCGAATTATTTTCTATGTATCAAACGAATGAAATTTTATAATCCGGTAATAAGTGGTAATAGTTGAGATCCTGTTTGATTTGTCGTCTGAATTAATGATTAGAACCGTTTAAATATGGATAGCGACGAGGTGACCGATGTTACGAAAGTATCGATGGCAATTTGTCGAAAATACGAACAGTCGACGAAAATATACTCGCTAGAAACTTGTGAAAAATAGCTGCTTTTCTTTGATACGTGAGTGATCCTCGATCGATGCTGCGCGAAAAGGATCAGTCGTACATGAAAAATAAACAATTTTTGTAATTATAAGATCGTACTTGGTGTTCCGTATACTATGTGCGTTACATACTACGTATAGAACGTTAGGAACCTCGCAGTGAATTTTGCTGAGAAGTTAGATCTATTCGAAGACAAAAGCAAGAACGAAAGTATTGTAGGTATCGATTTTTCAAGAGGAGGTTTTACAATGAATGGAAGAAATTCAAAGAATTGTAAAATAAAATAAAAAGCATTTATCATTTCCTTGTTAAACGTTATCTTATCACAAATTATTAATTACGTGGCCCGCGAAAAGATAATGGAACGTAACAATAGCGTTTAAGGTGCATACACGAAGCAGGATTTCCATTAATTCTGTATATTTAAAATTTACATTGGAAGTTCGTTAATTAAAATCAATTATTTATTTTAATTTCAGCATTCGTTCAATTTAAATGTGTAACTTGTAATTATAGAATTGTATAAAAAACGATGTATTACTATCGTAACTCACTTATATTTATTTAAATATTTAATCACTGATTTTAATGAAAATCATTTGATTCGATTCTCCTACGTAACGAGGGGAATCTGTATGTAACAAATATTGATCAAAGATAGCACAACGTACCAAATATCGCACACTTAATTAACAAACCGTTTCGTTTCCCCATTTCGTCGATTAAAAATTCCATCGAATACAATTTGTCAATCTGATTCCTTCGTATATTACACGTTAATTTTATACCACAACATAATCAGGACTGAAGAATTCGGGACAAAGAAAGGTCGGTTCATTTCGTAAACCGAACGTATTATTCAACTGGATTTTACGAGAACCAGGAGCAGATCTGTTCTTTCCTGCTCGTAAACTTTTCGATCTGTCGGTAGTTTTTGGGATAAAAGCCAAGATGCCCCGGCTCGACTTCTCCATTGTTCCAAACATCTCTGCTTGGGAAGTAAATGAAAAGTGTATACTTTATGTACCCAGGGTCGACCACCCTCTGCTCGATACCGTATTAAAAGTTGATCGCAACGAAACGGAGCCACTTCGTCCATTTTACAAGTCAATTCCTGACCTGCAACCCCTTTGTTTCGCATGGAAACCGGTGGATCTCGTTTCTATCGAGTATCAGATTTTCCTAGAAACGATTTCCTACGTTTTCGAGATGCTTCGATGTTTAGTCCAAGGGTATCGAACTTTTATTTATGCACCGGCAACTTCCTTCTCGACCTTCCTTCACTCACTTATCGAATCACACTGTTTCCTTACCTCGAACACCGATCGTGGTTCTATGAAAGCTTCGTTTCACCTTCGAACCCGGTCTCAGCTCGTGAAGTTGAGAATCGTCGAATGTAAATCACAGAATGGAAATGAAAGATCGTATCGCGTAGACAACTACTTTATCTAACGCGTATAATCGCGGGCTATAGATATCGGGAAAAATTGTTGGTTACGTTTATTAAAAAATGTATCGGTAAACTCTGCTCGAATAAGTATTTTACGTTAAAAAGGCAGGCACGATACGTATGAAGTAACGGATTTACGACAAAGAAGATTAATCAGAGGATAAAAGCGGTGAAAAGCGTATACAATTTTTTATCGAATGTCGTATCAAATGTCTGATACTTATGGCCGACAGTGTACGTAGGAGTTTTGTAAGATTTCACGAGTTTCAACCGTACGTGCCAGAAACTAAAGTATTACGTCATACGGCATACAATATAATTACCAAACAGCAAGGCTGTGTATTTAAGAAATAATATAAAGAAATTTATACGGTTCGAGGTATGGAATGAACGAGCTACGGAAACAGCGAGGAAGGAAATAGAAATTCACGCGCGAAACCACGGCGAGAAACTGACGCAATTTCTAAACGTGAAAAACGTACGGACGGTTGGTCGTGGTCGTACGTCATCTGGGAAGATGGGCAAAAATCGATGAACCCGGCCGACGTTCAGATTGCAAAAAGAAATATTCCCTTGGTTCTTCCTTCCGCCCTTTTTCCGCTGGTTAGATGGCCGCCCGGTATACAGGGTGTCCTTTTCATCGGGGCGACACGCGATGCCGGTTCGCCGAATCGTTCCATGGCTATAAAATTAATCTTGCGTGCAAAACGGAGATGGGACCGGTGGAAAAGGAGTAGAAACAGATGGAGAATGGGAGGAACGAGGGAGGAAGAGAAGCGAAGGGGTAGAAGAAAAGAAAGAGGGTGAACCACGCCTCGAGTCACCTCGACGATTCTTCTTACACCCTCGTCGTTCCCTTTTGACCATCCAACGTTTTTTTCCTACGCCTTTTACACACACGTGCATTCGTCTACGTATATAGGCACGTTCGAACGTTTCGTCCTTTCTCTCCGTTTTATTCGTCTCATGGACCTTCAACTCCCTTTTCTTTTTCCTTTCGTTTCCTTGGCGAACGCGCGAATTTGATGCTCGGCGCCTGCTGCCCTAGAGATACCGTAATTTATAGCCCATGTCTTCGCCTTCTTCCTTACCTGGCCACAACTGTTTCGGGGCACACCATATGAACATCCAGCGCTATTTAAATCCCATGAAACATGACATATGGCGAATTGATAGGGCCGCGAGTACGTTCTGTGGATCTGTCTGGGCATATTTCGTCGACGAATTTTCTCTGTTGCAAGTATTGAGAGGAAGATTCGATGGAACAAACGTTTCGCCTGGATAAATTTCTGATACGAGTGACGCGTTCTATCGAGTTATTCCGTTACGTTAATTGCAAAGTATATTTTCGCGTTTGGATCTTCAACTTACTACGATCCTTATCCTTCCTCGTGCCGTGTCTTACGATTTTTCACAATATCCATTCGCAGAATTGATATTGTGAAACTTTGATAGTCGATGAAACCTGTGAACTATTGGGTTGATTATATTGAGATTATCATTACTATCTAATGATAAAATCCGCAATCACTTAGTTGTCAACCGAATACCATAAACGACGTTGAATCTTGTAACTTCAACGGAAACGTAAGATTACAATCGAATTTTATATGAAACGAAACTTGTATCTTTTACATTCCATGCGTAATTCGGTAAATTAAATAACAAAGCGATCAAGACAACAGTCTGGCACGATTCTAATACCCAAACTCAAGTATTCGACAATTTCTTGCCCGCTCCTTCGATCTAACCCACTTTCCCGGGAGAACTCGTCGCCCATGCCATTCACCCATCCCCTAGACAAATCTGTGAACGGAGCACGGCGCAAACACCGGCATCCCAAGCCCCAGAGAACAAGTATCAATACCTCGAACGTAATCGGGATCCCGAGGCAATGGAAGCTATCGCGGAATTTGAAATGCAAACAGTCGGGCATCGTGAAGACGAGCAGTCGACTCGTCGAGGCAACGATCTCGCCTCCTTTTCGAACCAACCCCCTGCTCACCGAATACCAGAAATACGATTGCTCCAGGAAATCACCGATCAGGGAGCGAAAACAATTTCACAAAATTCCAGTCGATCGTTACGAGTGTTACAATTTTGCCAGCAAATTAATTGTTTCCAAAGATTATTGCGGCAATGGGAATTTTGAAGGATTATTTACTACAAGCGATCGGACTTTGGGCGGATTTACGTATAACAAGCGATTAAATTTCGAACGATACGTGCAAACGGATGGATTAAGATTAAAATGACAGAGAAAGAATGCGTTCGACGTTTAAAGCTGCGTAGTTCGCGCGAAAGAGATTGTGAAATATTCTTAGTGAAGAATACTGGAATAAAAAATCTCTATCTTACTGATATTCCTGCTCGATCGATGATTTCAATCGAATCGTTGATAACTTGTTATACAGTCGCGAACAAAGGAAAGTGTCAAGAGGAAAGATACTATAATTTTACGAAATTGAATTATAATTGATAAGAAAGATAAATAAAGAAGTAGGTTAAGTGATAAGTAATAAGTAATAATAAAGTGATAAAGATATATATATATATATATGTTACAATGAACGATTGACATTATCGCGATAAGAAACGTCTAATACAGAAGTTAGTAACATTCGCGTGCACGAGTATCAATGTTAAACTTCCCTTCGTCAGCCACTGTAGTTTCCAACCTACAGATATTTTATGGTAAGCAATCTCGAAAGGATACTTTAATTTTAAATAATTGACTTCAATTGGGATAAACACGACGCCATACTGCAATCTTCAGGCTTGTAATATGAATTACGAAAAGAAGGGAAGGCAGAACAAGCAGGTAAAGCGAGGGGAGGGAAGGGGTGGAAAGGAAAGAGAGAAGGAAATAAGAAAGCAAGAGGATCCTCCAGCGTTCAGAACGAGTCGCCATTGTGTCTCTAACCTCCGGTAAAATTCGTGACGGTGTAACCAGCCCGGCGTGCAACTCGGTAATCGTGACTCGTGACCGTCGTGCACTTTTGCCCCTCTTTCCGGTTCTGAGTCGCGAAACCGGCCAAGAAAATCATCCGTCCAGCGAGAAAGAAGCTGGCCCAGGCTCGTTCACGACTGGATAACCGCCGGAAATAAAACGCGCTTCAACGAACTCTTTCCTCTATTCTCTTCAAGGAGCTTCTTCTTCTTCATTCTCCTCACTTTTTCTTTTCCTTCTTTTTCTTTTCTTTTTTTTTTCTTTTCTTGCTGCGTTCGTTTCAGCCTGTGTTGCTTTATAGAAAACGAGGAGACGACCATCGTCGAATGAAACAACGTTTCCCCGGTCCGTTATCGTTTCACGTATAAACTCGACGGTAAAACGATGCGACCGATTTTCTACGTCGTTGAATCAAACGTCTTCGTCCTGTTTTTCGTTTGGTCGCGCGTTAACACGCTCCGTGGAACGCACAGATGAACTTCGCCTAACGGATTTGTATTTTCGTAGGAACATTGATGGGAATATCGGTATATAATTCACTGTGATTTGTCGTAACAGATTCAGGATTTCTTCACGTATATTTTTACTACCTATAGAAATTTTGATATCACAAAATCGAAGTGCACTTGTAAAGAAACACTGTAAGTGTCAAGAAACAAGTTTTAAATTTAAAAGGAAACTTACGCGTTAATGTAGTCCAAACTCATGGGAAATAAGAGTGTTTCCATAGAAAAGCCTGTACGTGTCGTCTCCTAGTTACGAAGAAAACTGAATGTCCCGTTCGTTTAAAATAGATGGCACAGATAAAAGCCAAGAAACGATTATCTTATGATTATTGGCGCTTGCGTCTTTCCTATATCGTGGCAAACTTCGCTTGCAAAACTGCACTTAAATTCTACACTGTGGTATTCTCATTGGTACGTAGAACATTACAAAAAAATCGAACTTCTCCGACTTTAGCTATCTACGGTAGCTTCTACGAACACTCTTTCATTCTAAATCGATTTCCTTCAAATTCTTGAACTCTGTCAAGATCATTTAATAGATCACGGGTATAAAATAAGATTCCGGAAATTTATCTAGACATCGCTGGATCCTTAACCAGCTCTTGACACGTGTTTCGAATCGTGATCCGTACGTTAGACGAAAAGCGACACAGTGCAAACTATTCGAGGACGATCGAAGTCGACTGAAAAAGAAACGACGTTCGCGCGCGAGTACAAGATGCAAGACGCGACCGAGCCATATTGCAAGGAGGCGAGTTTCCTTGCTCTTCAAGGACCGATACCCGATTCACCTCGTCTGTGTACCTTTTCCGCTCGTCATAACTGACGCTAATAGTGTCTTCGAGCGGCTCGGCACCGCTACAAATTGGTCTTTCAATTCGACAACGCTCGCCTCCGCCTCTTATTATTTCTCTTTCCTCCGGCAATGTCCTTATCTTTTCACCCAAATTGCTTCGACATCCGCGAACCTCTTCACGTAGTCGTCGGTCTGTCGATTTTTTGAGTCCAATTAAAGTCGAGCCTCGCCCGACTGATTCTCTTCCTCTTTTTACCAACCGTTCCTCTATTCATCTTCCATTCGGTCTTTCTGTCTCGTTTCGTCGTTTTTATTTGCCTGTGTCGTCCTCCAGGATCGTCACAGTCGACTACGTCTCGATTGATTTCATCGCGATCGACAATGCGTCTCGCGGATACGCTAACGTGACATTGCCGTTGAAGAAGATTTCGCGAAATCTTTGATTAGACTTCAGTGTGCACCTCCTGGATATACTATACACGAATTATTATTACACGCGAATGATCGCAATTGGATCGATGCGACGTATAAAGACACGCTTTTAGCTCGATAAAGGCTGACATTCGAAAGCGGCTGTACGTTTCCAGTAGATGCAAGAACTAAACACCCGCAGTTTTATGAAGTTCCTTGCCTGTCGGGTCTAAGTAAGAGCCGATAATATGAAAATTTCGACGATTGAATCCAATCTTTAATCTCTCTCAGGCTTCCTGATCCGAATTTAAAACGCCAATTAAAAATGCAAATTATTGGATATACGATCGTTCAATATAGTGCGCGACGTATCGCAAAGGCTAGCGCAAAACAGTTCGAACCAGTCAAAGGTGAGAAACAATTTCGAAAGAGAAAATCCTGGAAAAGGCCAGGCTTCTGGAAATCTCATCGGAGCGCGAAGACGAGGAGCAACGGAAGGAAAGGTAGCCAGAGAAAATTTCATTTTTTAGCGGGAAATAGCCGCGAGATACAAATCGCGTTGACGTCTGAAGACAGTGGTTGCGGTGAAGAACGCAGACTCACCCCTGGAATAGAAAGGGGGTATTTTCCTCGTTCCCGCGGCACCGACGCGACGTATTGCCTACGTATCTTGGCCAGGGATCAACGAATACATGCATCCTTAATGCACGCTGCAGCATCCTTCTACCGCGGCGAGAGAGACGCAAAAATTGAAGGAGGAAGTGGTTAGAGGCAGAGAGGCCATCCACGGTGATGAATCGTATTTGGCGTTGAGCGATGGAACACTGGGACGAGAAAAATGTTGGTAATTCGAGGGCCAAGGAAAACGAGCCCGCGAGTAAGATAAATACGCGTGTTGCGTTTAAGGTTTAGAGATTTAGAAACTTGATATTTCGTGCGCTTTATTTTTCGTTCTTTGTATCTTTGATATATATTGCCGTTTAGGGCGAATGTTATCGAGTTTGGGGATGAGCAAAGGGATTTTTTGTAAGAATAGATCTTTGTCTCGGAGATACGTAAAACGCGGTTTAGGCTCATATATCCGTCACAAAAGCAGAGGTCTTTACGTTCAAAAGCGCATAAGCGAGGAATATAAATATAAATCGAATACTTTTGTTTTTCATCGGTTTTACGATATAATTTCAACCCCGTTAACCAGCGTAAAATATCAAAGTGCAAACCGAAGGAACTGGGACGGTATTAATATCAGAGAGAAATAAAACCATGGCATAAATCTCGTAAAGTAAGCTTCATAAAGCACGAACGTTGTAGATCGATCCTATGAAATCTATAAAATACGACGTATGTAAGTACATACTTTGTTACGAATCACTTAAGTCCAATTTTGATACCTCCGTTTGTCCGATCGTTCAAGCTTCGATTAAATAAAGACGATTGACTTTGCCAAATACCTCAGATTCTCTGTCGCGATATACGAAACTTCGTACGTTGCAAAAGCAAAAATACGAAACATTCCGCTAATTATCGATATAGGCGATCGATTTTCCGAATAACGTTGAAAATTTGAAAGATCTGGACGTCTTTGTTATCGGAATCTCGGCGAAGTTTTTTCATTTTTATCGAGCTAACGCGATGCTCGTATTTTTAGAGCGTTAAATAAATGCACTTTCCAGCAAGAAAAGCGGAATCGAATGAATTTACGAAGAAAACTCGCTCGAACCAGCGCAGCGACGTAACGCGATGATTGATCGCCATTACTCGGTTGCTTGCTTGACCTTTAGATGAAAGCATATTATCTAGCACCTCGAGAGTTATTTTTAAACAGAAGTTGGTAAACTGCGTTCAGAAGAGGATTAGCCGCTTTACGACTGAAACCAAGTTGAGAAGTCGTATTTATGGAAATGCGCCAAAACGATATTATGTTTCTGATTCGATCTCAACTTATATAAAACGAGAAAAATAATACCGAGAAACTGTCTCGTAATTACCTTCTCCTTCTGTATTTTCGAACAAATAATTGTGTAATTTTCCTGGCTTACGAATAACTACATTTTTAATTGAAATCTTTCTTTCGAAACAGCTTTACGACATTGCTTCGAGAATAAAACCCTAAGTCAATTTGTTAGGAAGCTACAAAAGGGGAGGACGATCAAAGGGGCAGTAACATAGCCCTTACACACAGTGTTGAGAAATTTCTGGAGAATGTCAACATCTTTGGAGAATAAATTCTATCCGCCAAAATCGTCACGAAAGTTGATAACAAATGGACAAAATGCCGGTCGCATAGCCAGCTAAATTTCTGTCGCTGTATTTCAACACGCGTATAAAGAAGATTCTTTATAAATTTCCACGCGATGACGATCCAAAGAACGGGAACCGCAGACAGATCATTCTGTATCTTCGTTAAGAGATGAAAGAATCGTTGACAGACTATCGTTGAGAGAGACTTTTGAAAAAGTCCAAACGTAAAAAAATACCTACCACATATACGAAGAAATACCATACATATCGTAGGAATAAAGAAACAAGCGCTTGTACAGGCTCTTATACTCTATTTTACGAGACGATCGCTCAAATACCGCAAAATGTATTGTTGCGTATCCATAAAAGTTTCTGTAAAAAAATTACTTGCAGATTAGTCGATTCGACCAGCAAATAATAATATTCGACGAAAAGCGAAGGTGTGCTTCGTAATGCCATGGTTGGGCCGTTAAATCGTTGGACACGCGGAATGAACCCCGTGGCGTGGATTTTGCAAGTCAGCGGCGGGAATTCGTCCTCGCTGGTTGGTTGTGTTTTGCCGCGGCTTACGAGGGGCCGAGGATAAAGCGCCGGCCCAGATCGCATAATAGTCGTGTACATCAGCTGATACACGAGTTTTACAGCCAGCGGCCGAGACGACACGGACTGGTGTGTTTTTTGTCAACCGGGATTCCAGGCTGTTAATCGGACAAAGAGCGGCCCGGGATCCTGGCCAATTTATGGCTGGCCCGGCATTTGCATGCTTAAACAGCCAGCGAGCACGCGTCTACCCTTAACTTTGGCTTTCTCCAGCGGAGAAAACACCGGAAGAAGGAACCTCGCTGGTCCGATTCGTCCGCGCGATACAACCTAGCCGCGTTAAGACATCGGAGATTCGATAAGGAAAAGAGTTGGAAGGAAAAGTCCCGGACTTTAAGTGGTCTTTGTACCACGAAGCTTGTCGACGTGTTTGAACGATCGTATTAGATTGGAAAATTCTGTTGGTCGGTTTGTTAGATATCACCGATTCTTAGATATTCGGAGAAAGTAAGTCTAAGAATGAACTACAAATTTCATTGCTCTGCTCCTCTGAGCGGTCTGACCGGCGAGGAAGATGCAAGAAGAAGAATAGCAGCGTTGATAGGAAGCGATATATGTACACAAAGAATATTCCGTTAGTTACCAAAGTAAGAACTTGGTAATTAGAAAAGAATGAAATTTTTAATATCGCAAAAATTGGAAAGTTTAAAGACTCGTTTCTATGGAAAGTATCTCTCGTAACTAACGAGCCTAGAAACTGCTACGATTCGTTGCCTATTCCAATAATCCCAATACTTTCGATTCTTTCTCGATTCTCGTAGCTCGTTACTTAGATACAAAAAAAAAAAAAAAAAAAAAACCGAACAGAACATCGCATAACATAAATTCCAAGGAAAATTTAAATCGCGCTCCCCCATGGCACAGCCATTTCTCTCTGGACGATTCGCAGACTAGATTCTCAAAAATTCGCTATCGCCGGATCCCGTGGCTCACGGGATGGTTCAAGGGATGAATAATAAGCGGGCAGGAAATTCGAGGCACGCGAGACTCGCATCAGTTAGGGGGTTAAAAACGCCACGGTCTGGAACGCGCACGACCGCGAATTAAGAGGTAGGTCCGAGGCCTCTGAAATCCGCTGCGAGATTTCTAGGTCGCGATTGCGACGCACGCGGAATATCTATCTCTCGTCGAGAGGGAAACGGTGAAATTTTATCCCGGCTCGTTGATCACGGCCAACTTCACAACTTTTGTCTTCAACGCGAATCGTGAGACTGGCCGTGCTTCGACCAACTTCCGCGAACCGATGATTTCTGGCGGTGCCTTCGGGCTAAGAGAAGTCGAGTAGGAACGAGAACGCACGTCCTGTCGGCTATGCGAACACACCGAAATCTGGATGATCATGTCCGTAACCGAGACAAGAGTCTAAACGTTAGATGGATGCAAAACACGTATTTTTAGAAACGTTGATAAAGAAAGTTCGATTTAAAAACATACGTTTCGCCTTCTAACCTGTGTGCATCTTACTCTTGACGGCTTATAAATCTTTTTCGCTTTAATAGATTTTTGCGTACTTACGTTCCCCGGAAACGCATAAACTTCCGTGGTCCAACGATGACAGATGAAGATTTTGATATCTTGTGAGAATCTTGAGATTGTTTGGAGATAGAAGGGAGATGGCGAGAAGTTGTTAAGGTGTTTGAGATTTTTTTCAGAAAAGGGGAGAATTTATGGAAGTTTCGATGGCTCGACGATCGGGGAATATATGACAATGGTCGTAAGATAAAGAAGATTTCAGGTCTTTTAAATTCCTCTTCGGTTTCTTCGTAATTTCATCAATCGGAAATTATTTTATCTCAGAACCGTGTAATATTTCTCACGAAAGAAGGTACATTTTGAGGAAAAAATATATACGATGGCACTGTTACACCGGGTAATAATTCTCCTCCCAGGAACTGTGAAATTACAGGTGCTTCGAGCAATGGAGCCTGAAGAAACACAATTTTCACGCTTGCACGAACTATTAAACGGAGGCGTGGATATTTCTCCGTCTACTTTTCATTGAAACTCGATATCAATTCGTTCGATTGAAAATTTCAAATTTGTCTCCGCGATTAATGTATATTTGCTAGGGTGCTTGCTCGTTCGGACGCAATCTAGATGATAATTTTAAATTTCCCTCTTTCCAATTCGTAAAAATCGATTTCATTACGTTGGAACGTATCGCGACGCGTAGCTGCCAGAAATCAAACAACTGCCATCTCATTTCTTTGGAAATTCCTAATTAATTTTACCCGGCGAACGCGCAACCGTAATATCAAAAAGAGATAAATCCATTGTAAGTTATTTTATTTGTAATTTTCTAATTAAATTTCATCCAACGATACGTAGCTGTATTAATAACAAACAATAAACTCATTACGTTTCTCAGCAACAAAAGTCCTTTCATCTGCGTCGTTTTAATGAAATTACAGCTCGTCAAACATTGGTTATACACGTAATTATTCATCAAATACAAAGATTCATGATCCGTTAAAATTTGTTAAAGAAGCCACATTGCCCAACAAAATGGCAACCAACGATGCAAGTACGTGCAGATATTTTCACGCGAATTGTCACACGTATTTAAGCTTTCGGTTAAAGTAAATTAACTCGCAGTTAATCTTTCTAAAACGTTGCCAAAGAAAAGAAAATACAAAGAAGGAGGAAACGTTTATCTACGGACGGACAAATTGCCACAATTGGACACACGACGCCATACGTTTCTTATTACATATTTAATTTCCTAATGCCATCCGCAAGAAATTTCTTCGAATTACGATGTTTTCCTGGACAAAACGCGAACCTTTGCCCCTGCGAGTTACATTCCCCTCGGTTTTCGCCGCGGAAATTTTTCCCCGCGGCCATTAGTCGATCCCTTGGCGATCTTCGCACGGAGAAAAATAAAAAAGCAGATCCTTTCTTGTTTCCTTCGAGCAATAAACTAACCGTAAAAGCGGGTTAAGTGATTGCAACCGCGTCCAGGGAACCGCTTTCCGTTCCCTTCTGCTTTTCCTCTATCCAACCCTCCACCCATCCTTCTGGTTACTCGTGTTTTTCCCCCAACCATCGATTCCACGTAAGATATCGAACGACGGGCCGATTTATCGATTCGTGGTAAAACCGCCAAGATTGGTGTCGTCGGTACGTCGTTTTACGCGCTGCGATCAGCACCCAAAGAGAGCCTGGATCTGTTTACGACGGGACACGGACCGTGACCGTGAGGAACCGATGGAAATTTTCGAGAAATCCATCTAGAAGAGACAGATTTTTACCTCTTGCAAGGTTTTTCGGTAAAGCGAAGAGGAAGATGTAGCTTTTTTTATGTTTTCCACGATTTTTATAGCTTATCTTGTATTTGTTTTTTTTTTTTTTTTTTGAACGTATTATCTTAGATTCATCTGTTAGGAACTTGTATTGTACTTGTACGATATTTGTCTGTATCTGGGCCGTAACTTGTTGCAATCGAAATTTACTTGCAATTTGCACGTCAATGGTATTAGGTAGTCCGAAAAGTTTCTTTCGTTTTATAAGGAAATCGCAGACGCACAATATTTTTTGTTTTATATTAGTCTATTGAATTATGCGCGAACATAATAATAGAAATATGACGAAATGGATCATACCTAATTGAATAAAATAATATAAAACAGAAATTGCTGTTCGTCTATTATCACCTTATGAAACGAAAGAAACTCTTCGCACAACCTGATAGCTCGTGCGCGTCTTTACAGGTCGGCGTTTCATACAAAAAGGAAGAACATAGATTTCTTGAGCGTCACACACGCTTCGCGCACCACACGGTACAGCAGTCACTGTTATGTGATCAATCGTAACAGATTACGATCAATCGACAGTCGCGATTACGATCTACATCGATCGTGTTCCGATATATATAAAAAAATATTTCTCCCATGTGTTTGTAATTGGAATGTATAGCTCGGATTGCTTAATAGTAAACCTCAAAAAAAAAAAAAATGCAAAAAATATTCCTATTGAGTTTCTTCGTGCGAATGATCACAGAAACGATTTATGAGAAATCTGTGGATATTTGTGTATTTGTAAAAAAAAAAATGAGAAAGGAACGTTTAAGGAAACGTAGAGGGAAAATAGTACTCGTACGATATTCACTGACTGAAAGTAAACCATTCTTTACGATCTGTTTCTTTAGTCGTAACTGTACAAAAATGAAGATACGAATCTGAAATGTAGCGGATATGAACAAGATTTTGTGCGTCGATGGTTAACAGGCTAATTCAGACGCGTGGCGCGCGACAGTGCCCCATTTACGAGCCGCGAAAGTGCAATACTCGCGCAACGACACCGTC
>NT_176570.1:2236398-2266851 GCF_000188095.3 Bombus impatiens
TCGCCGGTGCAGTGGGGAGCCGAAACACTTGTGTCATCGTCGTGAATGGTACGCTGAAAGTTTGTTGAACCCTCTCGCGGTCCGCTTGCTCGCTTGCCCGTTCGCACAGTTTTCTGCTCGCGATAAAATCACTTCCACGTTGCGCTAAAACTTCGGTGACTTTAGATGTTTCGACATTTCGTCGGCTGTGACGCCCGTTAACGGTTCACGCACGCTTCGTTCCTTTCGTTCCAATTCCTTTTACAGTTTTTTTCCGGCACCAGAAATAGTAGCCACTTTTTACAATTTTTTTTAAGACGTGGTCAATTCTGACCTTACAATAGAAGACTCGATATTTTAGATTTTTAACTTTTACGATGATTAGACGACATATTCGCGTTCATTGCATTTACCAGTACGTTGTACTTTCTCGCGACTCGACGTTTCGCGAACGTTTCAGTCGTTTTCTTAAGGCCACACCCGGGAAAGATGACGTTCAAATTTATGCTCCTTTGGGCAGCCAAAATTCGGATAAGTTGCCAGTCTATAAATCCTGAGGTTGTAGTAACGCGAAAGTTGTAAAAAAAATATGCGGCGGAAAAGGAATTAGGAATTTCCGACTTCAAATGCTCGTAACTTGGAAATGAATGCATGGAATGGCAAAATTCGTACGCTATTTTACGAAGGAAAGTCGATGTCTATGTGTTACGTAACAAGATATCGTCGAAATTCTTAATTAATAACGATAAAGCGCGACAAACTAGGATGAGTTATACGATGCAAGCATTCCACGAAGTACGTTGCTAATTGCTAACTACGAGACTGCGAATTTCTACGCATTTACAGGAAATATAAAGTTACAAAAATGCACAGGACGCACATAGCACGTAGAAATGTACACAATTTTCAAGAAACTGTATCCTTTACAAAATTCAATAAATAAAACAATTTTCTATCCAAGTTCCATTTTGTATTAATTATATTTACCGAAATACGAATTCGCGTAAATATCCTTAGTCTACTCATTACGTTTGTATTTACATTACAACTTATAGAACGACGAGTTATTAGAATCTTAGGTGTCCAAAGTGTTACAAGTTTGCTCATTTCTTCACGACTCTCCTTTTACGTTTATTTCAACCAAAAGACACGATATGTTGCCGGTATCGGAAACGAAAAGTTTCTCGCAATCAGCGAACAAAATATTTCATTAATTTCTTTAAGGTCCGACACATGGAGCTTTGAAAGGAGAATACCAAATCCTGTGAAATCAAAGTTGATCAAATTCATAGCGTTAGTCAATTTTATTGTTGGAGTTTTTCGCAGCGATACGGGCCGTTGCACTCGTCCAGTTGGATACAGGATCTTTTTTGGATGAGGACCGGGAAAGGGAGAGGTGCGTGGAGCGTATGAAATTTACATGAAACGAATCGCGCTGATGCGATCGGACGCACAATGAGCGTCACGCTCGCCGCCGCATTGTCCGCGCTCGTTCGCAGAACGAACAGGATGCACGGGGCACGCTCCACTTGCGTCGACAGCAAAATCCACGCCAAAAAATCGCCACCCGTCCACGGAACATTTTTTTGCAAGTTGTTTCAACACCATTCACCGATGCTGCACGAGCTCATTTACGCTACCGCTGCCAAGCATCGGGAGATTTCGATCGTTTTCCAGCAACGGTAACACGTATGACGCTGGGCCACGTTGCTAGACTAAATTAACGCCTCCTCTAAATGTTAGAAACCCGAGCAACCTGGTATTTCTATGAAATGGTCAGCGTGTTCGGTATTCGTTACAATGGCAAAATTTTGTCTTCAAGACGAACGTTTGTCGATGGTATTGCATTTTCGTGGATTATTGCTTTCAAAGTCGTTAATGTTTTTCGAAAGAGGGATGAATCACTATGAATTTTCACTATGAAATCACTATGAATGACCATGAATTTTTCTAGCAAGTTTGAAGGCGTTAATGCGTTCGCAATATCAAAAAATATATGTAAAGTAAAGTACTCGTCGTACTAAGTGTTTTGTTGGTGAAACGAACGTGTGCACGGCATAGGTTCGAGATAGGAATTTGCATAAACGTCCGCGATCAATGTAGATATACCAAAAGAAAGTTTTCTCGATTCCGGGACCAACGTGATATTTAATAATAATTTTGTATATCACATTGATTACAGTTACAGGAATAGTGCCGCGACGATAAAGAATCGACAACGACGCTCATGACAGACTTTATCGCACAGTTTAGTCGTACCATCCGGTCATATGATTGACTATCTTGTCTTTGTTCGAATTTTTCATACGAATAAGAAATGAGTAAGTCTCTTGGAACGAAGGATTGATAACGGACGCCGAAACGATGAATCAGGAACGACCGTGTCGTATGTCTGGCCGTCGTGGAAATTCCAAACACGAAACTATTTTATAGAAACGAGAAACAGATAATAGAAATCTGTAGTCCATTAAGTGCACGGAATGGAAGATTAACGATGACCAGTGAACCGAATGACGCTATAAACGACATCATTTATAATAGCATTCTACAAATAAACCGAGCCGAGTCGTTCGAAACTCTAATTTCATTCTGTCTTCCTTCGCCGATAAATATTTGTAATTCCAAGCGAAGATGTTGAAAAATATCGACGATATAGAAAATAATAGAGAAAATCAAAACTAAAATGTTCCCCGTTTTAATATGAAAAGATACCAGATACTGTGAGATATCCAAAATAGAATATAATATTTAGCAAATGAAACAAATTTACGTACCATTTATTTCGTTATGTTCGTAAAGATATAAAAATGCGTAAATTCTCGCGGTCAATGGATATATCAGGTTGTCTCAAAAGTTTCTTTACTTTTATAAGGAAATAATGGCATGCATGACATTTTTTGTTTCATCGTATATGATCCATTTCGTTCCATTGGAATATAAAACAAAAAATGTTACGCATCCATTATTTCCTTATAAAACGAAAGAAACTTTTGGGACAACCTAATATAAAATGTATATATATATATATATAATAGAAACATCGGTGATTATTTGACGAGCTAATTGAAATTCGATCGAAATCAGGAATTCAGAGAAAAGTAGCGAGGAACATTGACAAAATGCCCTTCCATCTTATGCGATATTTCGATCGTTTTAAATCGATTTCCATTTCGAAATAACGAGATAGTAGGAAATGAGAAACAGATTAATTCGACAAAATTCCGCGTCGTTTCCATTCGACGTGGCGAAAAAATTGAATTTCACCGCCGCGCCAGAACCAAAGATCATTTATTTGGTCCGCCGGTGGAATAAATACGGCGTCAGTCCAGTCGCATATTAGATTAATTTTTCACGGATGCGACCGCTAATTGGCCGACCGCGTACCCGAGGTTTTCGTTATTCCATTAAGGAGAATTCGCTCCGTGGAAAATTATCACGGCGTTTTATCAGGCCTGTCCGGATGTCTTTCAGGTCAAGTCCGAATTAATTCGCAATTAATGCCCCGACGTCCCTAATCCGCCGCGCTTAAACTCGCGTTACGACGAGCTGCGTGGAATTTTAACGCCGACCAGCAATCACGTCCGCCAAGATCGCCGTTTCTCTCGAAGAATGCTGTCCGCCGCGGTGGAAATGTCGTTCGAGCGAAAGAAACGGAATTTCTGTAAAATCACCGCTTCAATTATCACGCGATGATCTAAATTTCTCAATTCGGAATTGCCCTTTTTTGTAGCGTTCCGCTGTATCGTTGCTTCGATCGGAATTTTTAAATCGATTCGTGGGCGAAGCGTGCGTTCTTCTTCTTTCATGCAAACGATTTCTTTTCAGAATCCAGAAGAAACATAAACAGCGCCGATTATACTTCATCAACCTATTCGAACGTTGTTCCATCGTTTTTCTTCTCCTAACGCTTCCAAGGTTTTCCCACGAACCGCGACTACGCTCACCTTTCTCCGTCTCTTCCACAGAAGCGCGTGTATACGACTGCACAATACACATCTTCGTTCGTTCACCGTGCACGTAGATTCTTGCATCACAACCGTGAAACCGCTTAACACGTTCACCGTTCACGTACGATCTCATCTTCTGGCAAGCTGGTCGCATTCGACATTAAAATCTCATTTCTTCGTAAATCGTGTGCGTTACCGCTCGTAATTATTCCAGCGATATAGATAATCGACGAAAAGTTATTCAACAGTTGATATTTCAGTCACGTGCGATTTCTAACCAATAATGCAATGTCAAATCGGCGTCCGCTTGAAACATCGTGTGCGTTGGTAATAGCAAGCGACGCTCGGTTACCTTTTATAGCGGAAACGAAGCGCGAAAGACGTATCGTCCGAATAATTGCCAACGGTATACCTACTTTAAGGTAAGGCAGCTTAAAACTCAGCTTTACGTTCTGGAATAATCGAGCTTCTTGAAATCATTTTTCATATACTCCTGTATATGCATATTAATCTTTGATACAACTAAAAACCAAAAAAAAAAAAAAAAAAAGAAAAACGTGTACTTTAGGTACAGAGAAAATATGAAAAAGGACAAAACGAACACAAAATTACTCCATACGTTCTCGTATATATTAGCTGTTAGTATAATAATATAATAACACGGAATACGAAAATATTCTGTACTTTAGACGAAGAAAAAACATGAAACAGGACGAAGCGATTTAAATACCTCCACTTTAACCTATGTTTGATCGTCTCTAACGTTCGCTAAAGATATTCGTAGGATATAAAAGTGTGGAATAATCGCGTGTTCGTCGTTATATTTCCCTCGTATGCGAATAAGATGCTAGAGGGAATTAATGGAATCGGTTTCGTTCGATCTTCGAGCAAGAACGTTCGACGAGCACGGAATCAGCTTCGGTCCGGTAAAAGCGACGAGCAAAACGAAGGCTAAATATCAGAAAGATAGGCGATCCCAGGTTCTCCAGCGATATCGTACGACAAGGACCACCGAGTACGTACGAGGGCGTAAATTAAAGCGGAGTGGCGTTTCATGAATAATTGATAGGTCCGGTCGTTCGATGCTCGTGCGTGTACGGTCGCGCGAGTTAGACGCGAATGTTCGACGTGGTCATTTTAGAGACGCCTCGCAAACCGAAACCACCGTCGTCTCTGCGTTCGAAATGCAAGGTAGTTTTTCCAAAACTATATTTTTTCTGCTCTCTTTTGGTCGCCAGAGAAAGGAGTCATTCTCTTGGAAAGACAAATTCATTGTTCAAACAAACAGAAATTTTGTTCTTCTTTTTCTCCTTTTTTTCTATGAAAAAAAAGATAAATGTTTCAGGAACTTGCTCTTTTTATTTTATCGTCAAAAGGGGAATTATCTTTTTGGAAGCATGAGTCTATTGTTTAAACGAGAGAAATTTTTGTTATCTTTTTTTTTCAGGCAAGAAAGTGTTTATTTGGAACCTCTTTTTTTATATGGAAAAGGTGTTATCTTTTTGCGTGGAGGAATGTTGTCGTTAACAAGCGAATGTTTGTGTTACCTCGCGAGCAAAATTGCTGTTTTTTAGCTTCCCAGCAAACTCTCTTTGCCGTAAAAAGGCCAGATCGATCTTTCGAAAGGGCGAGCCCGTTGTTAAAGCAGGCAAATTATTGCTCTCGCGCAAGCAACGTTCCATCGCTTCGATTGCTTCGCGATAGTTCTTACCAAGTTGCTAAATATTCGCGTGGCAAATTAACGATGCTAGAAAAAGACGACAGCGAAACATCACGCGCTTCTTTCTCTACACTACCTTTCAATTTTCCCCGGAAGTTCGCTTCGTTTCCTCTATAAACGCAACAATTTCGCCCTCTATTATTCACAAACGTCGATTACGTTAAAATGGAAAACTCTAGCGTGTGATCGTAATACGTATAATTAATAGACCAGTTTCACTAAACGAATACCACAACAGGCAGGTAACATACTTTGCGAACTTTCCATATTTTCGCGTACCAAGCGCATTCCGCGTATCCTTAGATCTCCCACGAATGCGTAAAATTCCCAGTTTAATAATTAAAGCACGCTCACAGAACATTGACCTAACAGAAAAGCAAGTTCGACGTTTCCGTCTCGACCTATCCTTACACGAATCCACGTCCTACCCCAAGGATCTAAAAAGATTCTCTTCGTGGTAATTTGCAGAAAAGTGTGTTTCCGCGGCGCATAATATTCCGTCGTGTTTTCGATTTATCGAACGAAGACGAAGAAGAAAGCAAAAGTGGGCTTGCGTCTCGATATACGTAATATACATAATGAAATTCACGGGGTGGGTCGGGGAGGGAAGATTGCCGCGTGAACCGCAGCCGGGCGAATCGAAAATACACGGAAGAAATATAGCCGGGATTCCGGTGAACCAGCCGGGAGGCGGCGTTTCTAGATTTTACATATTGCCGGGGGGAGACGAGGGAGGAGCTCGGGAGAAGAATTCGCGCGTCTCGGCGAGCCGTCTGCGCTCAAACAAAGATGCAAATTATTGTTTGGCGCGAGCGCGCCGGAAACGATCTTCCGCCGCCGCGCCGCCCAAATCCGGAAGAGAGTTTACTTTCGGCATGTGGAGCGAGCTAAAACGAATATGTACCTACGGGGTGTTCTATAACCGAAAGTACTATGGCCGCTTTGGAGAATGGGGATCTAGGCGAAAAAGTAAGTCAAATACAGGTGCTGACGGAATTATTCAAACATTCGCAGGAACCTTTTACGAATATATTACACGCTGTGTGTCTTGTATGAAACATTTTGAAACTTGGTCAACATCGTAACGAGATTGTTGTAACAGACGTAGCGATTTTGCTTCGACGTGTCTCGAAAAAGTAACTTGGAAGAAAGCCGAGAACGCAATGCATAATGTATTGGAACGAACGTAGTGCTTGGAAGGAAAATATTTCTGGTACAGAAAAATGCGTGATTCCTGGAACGATATAGCGATGTTTCTAATACAGCTCAACCTTATCAAAAGGAAATGTATTAACCTCGCAGCGAGGGAAATATCAGTACGTACGTTATGGGCGAAAGAATGTAACGAAAGTTGATTTAATTTTGCTTAATTTCTAATTCCATGATTATAGAAGCTTCTGATCAAAGATCACGCGATAGATCGATTTACTACAGACTCCGAGTGGCAATTCTACGGAAAGTCGAGCCCTTAAATTTTCGCTAAAAACTCTACGGTTTTCTGGTCGAAACAAGAGAAGAAAAGAAATGAAAAATAACGCGGGAACAGAAAAATTCGAAAGCTAGCCAGAAATAGAAAGCGGCAACCCCTGTGAAAAGAAAGGAACAAACGCTGGCGAACGTGCGTGTTTCTCTCGCTCCCTTCCTCGAGTTGCAACGCCGCTCGACAAGCTTAAAGGCTCTTTGATTTTCAATGGAACTCTCTTCCTTTGAGGACGCTACGCCAAGACAAAATATTGTTACGCGGGCTTCACTAAACCTTGCTCCAATATTCACTTCACAAAGGACACGCTTTTATTCGTGAATACCGTGGCTGCTCCATCTAAAACACTGCATTGAAATGGAGCTACAATGTAAACTCTCCGTACCGGTAAGAGTCGATAAACGAAGAGTTTCATCTGGAATGCTCACGATCACGAATCACGAATCGTCCCAAGCATCGAGTAGTCCACTAGATGCTAGTTCGACCGTTCGATCGTCTTTGATCGCGTTTCCTTTGGTGTTCCGACAGATATCGCACGATCTGTTATTAAAGCTGCAACTATCAACGTACACGAAATTAACATTTCATAGTTATTCGCGTAAATTTTAAAAGTTTACTCTTTGGAATTTCACTGATTTTTAGCCAATCGTTTGCAGAGCGAACTGCAGATGAATCGCGGAGACTAATTTCTGTAAAAAAAGATACAATACACCTAAATTTAATTAATTAATTTCGTTGTTCTTGCTAAAGTTTGTAAACCGATGTTAACAAGATTCTAACATGAAATTGGTGGGTTAAGAACGAGGTACGTAATCGCTAAACTAGCGAATTTGCACACGCGATTAAAGGAATAGAAGCTGATCAAAGATATTACAACGAGTTTCATACGCGTTTCTACGCCTTTAAATTTCTCAGAAATCAGCGATGTAATAATTCGGTTTCTCTCGATCATAGAATCTTTCCATAAAATATCATGAAAATGTATCGCGCTTTCCTCTGTCGATTCGACGGAGAAGAATAATCGAGCGAACTGGCTATTGCTGCGAGTTCCTCAGGAAGGATGCAAGTTTTCCGCGTCAAGTTCCATCGATCCGAGTTCGGATCGATTCGTGCGGCAACGAACTAACCGAAATTACAGGCTACGTATATTTTCGTTCGTTGGAACCGTCCACCGATCGTCCAGGGTCATTTTTTGTGTAGAAGCCGCGGAACCAACGTTCGAGGAAGAACCAAAGAGGAAACCGAGAGTCGAGCTTCCGCGTAATCGTAAAAGTAAATCGGCGTTCGCATGAATCTCTGAAACGCTGTAGCAACTTCGAACGAAACTTTCGTTTCACCGAATGAATCTTTCCTGCGGTCGCTAGATTTCGTTTCTGCTACTTGCGTTGGTTTTCGTGAAGTAAAAAGCGAAGTGAAACGAAGTAAATTCCATCTTAACGTAATGAGCTTTCATAAACTATGAGTTGTCCCCTAACATAAAGCGCTGCGAATAATTACAGGCTCAAACACATTCTATTATTTCTTTAATATTTTCTAGAAGACACTGTCTGTATATGTTAAGAGAAATTATTTTTGCTACTTCGAACTAGAATGCGAGGAAGCGTTACGTGGTGAATTATTGTCTTTCATAGCCGAAACAAAAGACAAGAAGATGATTCTTCAGCAAAGACGATGATCCTATTCGTACGACCATCGCATCAAAAAACTGGTTTCAAGATTTTGGAATAGAATTATTAGCATAGCCAGCATCGAATCCTGATCTGAACCTGGTCGAGAACCTGTGAGGAATTTTAATACGAAAATTTAGATGATCAGGAGATGTCATCTATAGGAAATATCGTACTGTTTGTAAAATGAATAAAATCCGCGTGGGTGGATTTTAGATAATTTGATGGTTTCTGTATCTAGCAGATTAACAGAAGTGATACAAGCTAAAGGAAAATCTATTAAACACTGAATGAAAAGATAACAAAATTAACGTTTGGTTTATATGTTTTCACAGCGAAAAGCACAATTTTAAGAGAAAATGTAATTTTTTTTCACACTTCGAAAGAAGAGAATCTTTGCTTGTTGTATCTTCAGTTTTGTTTCGCGTTACCGCATGAAATTATACAAACGATTTTGCCGATCTTTGTTTCGATACCATGAAAAATCTAAAAATACGGTTCGGTTTATAATTATTCGCGACACTGTACTTTTAAATACGACTTACTGCAATAGCGTTTCGATAGATTTCTGTCTACTTATCGTTTAAAACAGTCGATACATTTAATGGTTAGCAGAGCAAAGAACAAAATTTCCACATCTTATTATATTAAAATTGCTTGTTATCGTATTCAACATTTCTCGAGGATGACTTAAAAAGATACATTTCATAGAAACATTTTTATATTTTCTTAAATTATCTTGTATAAATCTTAAAACAGTCTGTACTGGAAGAATTCGTCGTTGAAGAATGACAAAATCAAGCTCGATTTAATTATGACTAAATATACTCCACTTGATCAACCTTTGCGGTTGAAAATTTGGAAAAATTTCTTATCTCGTTAAAATAAAGAATTTCATAGAGATCGGTTATAATCCGTGTGTTAGGGTGGCGATTAAGTCGCGCGCATGCAAATAAGGGCGAAGATGAAACGTAAGCGGTGTGTATATACGCGACGCGGAAACAAGCGGAGCAGCGATAACGAGCGAGTGTTCGCATGTTCAGCAAGTTTGGATTAAGTAAACGTAATTCACCGAAACCGTACAGAGTCGGCCGATACGTGATAGAAGCCTTACAGGATGGTATTAACACGCTTCGTCCCTACTACCAAGTGACACCTTTAAAACGTAGAAAACTCGAGCTCGACGCGACTCCTCTTGTCTTGGAAGAATTCGACGAATCGCGTTGCGTAAAGTATATGGGCTATTCACGGAGTTACGATGGAACGGGAGGATAAAAATACAAATAAGAAACGTAGAAGCGTACAAAAAAAGAAGAAGAAATATATTGATATTAAAATTCCTACTGTCTACTCTCGTGACACGAATCTACAAGTGGAATTAATTAAAGCGTAGACGAATGATACGTTGAATTTTTATTCAAATAATCGCTTGCTTCTATAGGAAGAGGAACGTCCGGTAGATCGAATTGTACGCGTATTTCTTGAAAATAGCGGATAGCTGGAATTGTTCGGAAACACGTACAGCAGAAGTGAAACTGGTATTTCGTAGATTAGTTTCTTTGCGGAAATCCGTAAACTTAACTCTGAAAGTCCTCAAAGCTGGAAATCAGACTCGATCAAAAATACTTTGCAGGTCGACGACCTGAAAACCAAACTTGAAGTCGGACAAAAAAGGAACAGACTGTTTGTCTAAAAGAAGATTTCGTAGAAGATCTATAATTAATTTACGGTATCACGTTCCGATCTGTATCTCCGAATGCCACTTATTACGTTTATTTATCAGCGTTTCACTCGATGGCAAGCAATCGATCTGCACGAACGTTTACGGATAACGCGGAAATATTTGTCGAATTAAGTCGGGGAACGTCGAAACGCCGCTTTCGCGAGACCGTTCCACGGATCGTACCATTTAATTGAACGCAAACCGGGATATACCGTGCAAATAACGCGGCTCGCAACATTTGCCTTCGTTACGCGGTGAATTAACGAGCCGTCGCTGATAGAAAATGATGATCATTCGCCAGATTCAATCGAGAATCGGCCCAGGCATTAACATTCAACTATGCTGATACTCGTCCAAGTCAGAAATTTCTTGTCACGGAAAATAAAACGGCAGAAATCCGTTAATAATAGCTAACTAATACACAAAATATTTAGAAAAGCGACTGTTCTCTTTAATTAATATCGTTACACGAGGAATTGTCGATAATAATAATCGATTCGTAACCAACGTGGCTTCGAAAATGACTCTCGCGAGATCGGTAAAAGCGCAGACTGGCGACGTCGGCCACTCGAGGATCGGTATTTCTGTCGTGATAAAGGTGAAAAAGCGAAAAAAAAGCGGTAGAAAAGGAGAAGGTGGAGGACGATGTCTGACTGGTTAGCCTGAGGCGTCGTCGCTGATTGTCGACCACGTCGCATCGTTCTGGAGGAAAGAAAACGCGAAGAAAACCGGCCGGGACCTCCCCTCACGGCCGCCAGAAATCCAAAGAATCTTTCCAAAGACAACGAACCAGCGGGACGACGCGATTTCCCCGATGGGCAAACGCGAAAAAAATTTTATGAGCCGACTAGGGAAATCGCAGGAAGAGACGAAGGATGGAAAAATGTTTCGAGAAACTTGCTGATGGGGTTGGTAGGTATTTACGCGGTGATTTTTGTTGGCAAGTTTCACGACGTAGCAACATTTTGTATACGAGTACAAACAGGTACGATGTGATCTTGACGAAATTTTAATAGTTAACTATTCGCTCTTTATAATTCTTTTCGATGGTAGATCCTAGCCTTGTACAAACTTGTAGCTAATTGATCGTGAAAGCGACGAACGAAGAATTGTTTGGAAATAGAGGAAATAAAAATTGAGAAAATCGTATTTAAACGACTAACGAGGCTTCTAAATAGGCTGATACTTTTAGCGCTGTAATTCCAATCTTTTACGCTTCTTGCCACTGCTTTGACGATATTCGCAATGTGCAAATTGCTATACGATCTTCCTTCATTCATATAAATAGAAGAAGCAAGAGGAGTCGCTGCAAAATAGATTTCTAAATGTTCATAATCTTTACTGTTTCGGAAAGCTAAAATTTAAGTTTCCAGAAGCTTCAGCGCAAAGAAGATACTAAGAGCTGCTATTCCGTTGTATTAAAAATTTCATAGAATAACAAAGCGCCGATTCGAAGAAGAGAAATTTTCAGAAAATAATAATCTTCCATTTGCCAGTCGTGAGAACGCACGCGTAATCCATTGATGAAAATACAAAGGAAAATACGCAATGGTTCGCGAAAGCTAAAAGTAAGGTAAAATCAAAGTGAGGTAGAGGGGAAGGACGAATGTTATACTGGCCGCAGTTTCGAGGGATTTCTTTCGAATGCAAAGACGTCACCGACCACCGTCAGTGGGGATTTTCAAAATTCCAATATCCTCGCGGACGAACATCGTCGTCCGCCGAGAAATCCGGCTGGATTTGCGCGCGGAGAGGATCTTTCGTCTTGTTAAAACGATCGAGGGACGAGCGAAAAGGGAAAGAAGGAGAAGAAAGTGTAACCGTAACGTCGTCGGGCAAAAGAAGAATCGTTTTCTGAAGGAAAGTCGCGACTGACGAATTCGAACAGCGATTTTTACGGGGACCAAAAAGCTCGGTTTCCTCTTCGTCCATACACCGACATGGTTCCGAAGGAAATCCGTTTTGAGAGACACGCTGGATGAATGCACGGTGATGTTTGACGAACGGATGCAACGTTCGATGCTGAGTCGCAAGAAGAGAATGCTGGTTTTATGGATGAAGCTGCGGAAAATGAAAATTTCTTAGCTTCGAATTAGATGCGCAAGTTGCTTGAACGAATTTTCGTTTCACCAGAAGTTTGCGTTATTGCTTAAAACAGATGTCGTTTGTTTGAATCTCAACATGTTCACTATCGCGCGAATTTCGTAGATTTTATCGTGGGCGGATATCGTTACAAGATCGAAACGTTGCTACGCCATAAGGTTTAATTTTTAGAATTATAATATCGTGTTTCTACAATTTTTTTGAACGATACTCTTTAAATCATTCGCGTCGTTGAAATTTCTTCGTTAATATTACGTCATATTTGTACAGGTTTTTTTGACAATGTTATCTAAATTCATCGTCGTAAATTCCAATCGATCCAAGAAGTTTATCTTCATTTAACTGTTCTGGAATAGAAAAACGCGAGTTACCTATTGACCATCGCACCAGTCGATTAATACGTGTTAAAACACCAGGAAAATATTTTTCCTCCGGTTTCCTGTGACCGATATTTGTTTAAAACAAATAAGTTACCAGATTCATAGATCTAAACGACGTATTTCGAGCAAAAAATTCGAGAGCTACTTCCCATTCGTAGCCACTTTGATAAGCTTTGATTAATGAAATATTTGCGCGAACGACTCGACGACAAGTATATCAAACTTTCTCGTTCGATCCGAACCGAGTGGCGAAATTAATATTCATCGACGTACCGGAACGGTTATCGATGGGAGAAAATATGAGAGAATAAAGAAACCATACCTCGACCCAGGGGTTCTTTATCAGTTTCTCGATCGTGAAAAGTTGAATGAAACACACTCACCTGAAACAGAAAAGGAACACGTGGTTATGTAAAGATCGGAGTATTTTAAACGTAGTAGACGTTAATGAGAATAATAACAATTTAGATTGTGATGATAGCCTGTGATAAGACCGAGGGTGTTTCTAATGTAAACATCGTGAAAGAATAAGGGCCGAATTAACGTAAAAGACACGACGTTAAGACTAGAGGATAACAACACGAAGATTTTTACAATAAAGACTTTCTTTTAAAAGTCTATGTAAAGCTAATCCTCTGTAACTTAACTTCGTTTCAAATATACTAATTACGATTGTTCCTTTAATCTTTATAATCTCAAAGATTTATTTCCTCGTTTAATCTTCTATAAGTTCCCTATACCCAGAGCCAATTTTCTCCGGTATAATTTACTGTTGCAGTTTTAATATATCGTGACTCGCGTTTAACATTTTCGAATATTATCTACATCGTAAAGGTACGAGTCGCGTTTAAATGATAATGATATACCGATGGTACCAACGTAAGACTTTTTATTTAGATAAAAATGATAGAAAATAATTGTATAGTATAGCTATGTATAGCTCGAGCTGTATTAGGTCGTCCGAAAAGTATCTTTCGTTTTATAAGGAAATAATGGACGCACGACATTTTTCGTTTCATATTATTTTATCGAATTATTTATGATCCATTTTGTTCTATCAAGATAAAGATCACAGCGTTCGACAGATTAGGTTTCATGTTGCTATAAAAATGCGTCGTTGTAAAAGACGTGTCTGTAAAAGAAAGACACTTTTCGGACAACCTAATATTATTCAGAGTCCATTGTGACCATCGATATGAATTAGCTTTTTCATCGTTGTATCATTTAAATAAAAGTACGAGGCGTACCAAGATTCTTGCGTTATTTCCGTACAACAGATCGCTATATTTTTGCTTTTAAAAGTTTCTCGCAAAATCCGCTTGACAGCGCGTTAACTTTACAGATATGGTTTAAAATCTTACGGGCATTCGAAGACCGTTGGGTCCGAATCGATCGAAAAAATGAGGCAAATCGTCGTAAAAAGGAGACGAGAAACGTAGCCAGGAAACGGCGGTGAGTTGAAAACGTTCACGCGCGGATTCGTACTTGAAATATTGAAATTTTACGACTGTAATAGAACCACGAGGACGCCGACACGTCGATGATCACTGTAATAATCGTAGTAACAACCGTCGACGTTATAAAACGCAGGTCAGTCATACCGGTTCGGATTCGGACGATTGTAAATACAAACGGATTCCGTGCCGATTTAATGCGACATTTCGATATTCTGATATTTCACAGGATTCGCGTACAGGAATGTTTCCAACATCGATGATGGGAATTTTGTTTTTATCATTGAAATACTGAAAATTGGAAATATTATGTATTATGCAAATATTCCAGCAATCTGCAATTCGTTTGATGTTTCAGAAGTGATAATTTATAATTGATCCAAGTTAGGTTATTTTAATTGAAACGTCATTATAATTTGAAATCAAATAATTTGGCAAATCTGAACTTGGTTAATTACTTACAAGATTCATTTATACAGCGGCACTCCGTAGAAAATACAACTTTTTACTTTCAAAGTAACACGAAGTTTCATATTAAAATTAAGATTCATCCTATACGTATATTATGATTCAGCTTTCCTCTTCTTTTCTTTCCTTTTTTTTTTTTTTTTTTTTTTTTTTTTTTTTTTTTATCTCTTTTTTAAGGAATCACGCTCCAATTTCTTTCTTTAATTCCCAGGAAGCAAAATTGAAATTAACACTCCGACCAAGCCTCGAATACTAATCACGAGCAAGACTCGAATTCAATGATCGCCCCAAGCAATTTCACACGTAGGTACATCAAACACGAGAACCTGCCTGTAACCAATCGAGTTGGCCAAAATCCCTGAAACGAATCCCACGAAAGCACCGGCAAAGTGTTCTTAGCCAAAGAACCTTCTATATCGGACGGATTAACGATTTCTCCTTTCAATCTCTTTTTTAAGGAATCACGCTCCAATTTCTTTCTTTAATTCCCAGGAAGCAAAATTGAAATTAACACTCCGACCAAGCCTCGAATACTAATCACGAGCAAGACTCGAATTCAATGATCGCCCCAAGCAATTTCACACGTAGGTACATCAAACACGAGAACCTGCCTGTAACCAATCGAGTTGGCCAAAATCCCTGAAACGAATCCCACGAAAGCACCGGCAAAGTGTTCTTAGCCAAAGAACCTTCTATATCGGACGGATTAACGATTTCTCCTTAATTGATTGATTCGTGCAAATAAACAGCGGCCTTGACCGTGAGCTAAAACTAGCCACGACACACGCAAATGTACGCCAACGCTGAAATACGAACGTTCCAAAGACTTACGCACACGAGTCAAGGTTACACGGTAGAATTCCATTTGTCTGTATCTATAAGGGGACAAATGGCTCGTGTAACTGTAAGGCGTGTACACGTATTAGTCACCAAGGGACATGTTCGCGAGCGATGTTCGTAGATACTCGCAAACGTTCAACGATTTTCTTGCGAATATTGCTCGCAACGAAACTCGCTGACGTTTCTTTGGAAAGTACGTGAAATTCGCTCAAATAATTTATATTCCTGTTACGCCGTGTTTATGTTTTACCACGAGCTTCGCTATAAACCGTTCGAAGTTATTCTCGCAAACATCGATGGAAACACGCCGATTCTCGCTGATTCTCGGTGAAAAGAAAAAAAAATTATTCCGAACGAGACTGGCGATTAGTCGATACGAAATCTTCAACGCGATACAGAGAGGCAGAGAATTGAAGCCATTTGGATGTACGAACGCGTTGATGGAGAGACGGCTGACGTTGACATCATCTGCCCGTTACGAAATATATCGCGCAGCGTGGCTGTACGTAATAAAGAAATTGATTCGATATTTCCTATTACGTGTCCGCCCGCTATTCTCGAAGCTCGCTTCGTGGACGGAAGCGTGAAGCCGATTTTTCGCGTGATCTCGGGCTATTTCGTGGAACAGGGTACGGTGAGCCGGTTGTAATAACGGAGCCGCTCGAACCGGTGATCGTGCCTCGTCGAGTGCCACGCGTTCTCGTTATCGCGGGAAATAGATCGAAACCCTGTGCCGTGCCGTCACCGTTAGACGATACGGCTGGATCTGTTATCCGCTACACGCTCGTGTTTAGCTTCGACCACTTGCCACGGACTTTCCAATTTTCAGCGACGTTAAGACGAAACGGTGAATTCTGCACGCTTCAGATCGAATTTCAGATCGACAACGATGTAAAGAGCAAAGAATAATCATCGACGTATACTTTGATATTTTAAGAAACACTTGCTATTTTAAATTCGCCGTAGAATTCGCACGAATGATGGCCTTTCCGAACAATTTGCGCGCTTCCAATTGAATCTTGCATCTGTTACAGTAGAAGAGAGACTGGAACGATAAAATACAAACTTTCTTTTTTATGTTACTAGGAATTTATAAAATACGGTATAGAAAACTTAGGTAGACGAAAGTAAGTCGTGACACGACTTACAATTAGATTCTTCGTACTCCTCTTCGTCGCATCTATAATTATGTTAGACAAGAAACAAAGAAACTTTATAACACACTTTCAGCTTGCTTTTGAATAACGAATCGGACACATTCGTGTAGTTGCATAGTAGAGGGTTGTCTATAATATAATCTGTTTTACAAACTTCCTAACGCTCACATTCAGCCATCCCATCATCGATACAACAAAAAAAAATACGCAAGTATTCTCACGCGTTCCATATCGATCTACGATCTGTCGGCTATCCGAATATCTCGAGACTGCAAGTAATTTCTATTCCAAAGTTACAAAGGAAATGTGAAATATAACATCGACGAAGATGGGAGTACCACAAAGATCGAAGCCACTGATCTTCAATTGCGATTATACAGATGAAGCCAAAATTCTTTTTTTTTTATTTGGATGAATTTTGCAATCAATTCTCATTGAGAATTATAAGTAAATAAGCCAACCAAAATTCTATCGTTATTAACTCTACCATTATAAACATCACCCTGTTTCTGTCATCAAATCCAACGTCGACGAAAAACTATCTACGAACATCTCGTTTATGTTACATGATGCAATTATTTGTAAAAATTAAACTCGCGTCTTCAACATGATTTGATAGTTGTCAGAACATAATTTAGTGGGTGGTATTGATCTAGTTGAAACTTTGGAGAAACGACATTTCATATGCGCAAATCTAATATCGTTAGAACTATAAAGTTCATCCGTAAAGACGGCACAAGTGGTTCGACGTCACGTTCTCGCCGTGGAACGAAACCAGACGCGATAAATTATAACGTCGTTGAAGCTCCGTCGAAGGAAGACCGCAAGAAGCTCACCCTTTGACCGCCCTCTCAAAGCGCTATCGAATCGATTTCCGTGGGATCAGGACCTTCAAAGCGGCCAATTGTTCAGCCGGTCACCGAACGATTCGGTTCGATGGAAGATTTAATGAGTCGGATTCCAACTTTATTCCACGTTACGCTGACAGGCTTAACTTCGCTGCAAACACAGAGATCAGTTTCCTCTTATATTTTGAGCATCGGCAGCGAAGAGACTGCACTTTCTCTGCCATTTTCTGCCTTATCTCGAAGATAAGGCAGATATAACGTGAATCGAGCGTAGCGCTATCGCCGAGATAAAGCTTCGCTCTTTCTTTTTTCGCGAGATTCGCTACTGGTCGTGGTTGTTAGTTGGGAAAGGAAAATTCCGTTTGATTATATCGCAGTTTTGAATATTCATGTATCGATTCATCGTTTCAGAAAGCTTTCTGCGTTGATTACGACTTATCTATTTTTCGTTTCACGAATGAAACCGAAAAAGAATCGCGTCAGAGAATTTTTTACCAGAGAATCTACGATATCGTTTCCTACGGCGCGCATTCCGTGTTTCAGTTTTCATTCCCCATTTCATCACACCTTTTGCATAATTAACGCGGAAGTAAAAGTACAGACGCGAATACGACCATCCAGCTGGATACAAAAATTTACATTTGCGTAATGACGGGGCGAAATCAAATTCTCTGAATTTAAAACGCTATTTGAACTGTAAAAAAGAAAGAAAAAGAAGGAAAAGTTATGAAAAACGAACCAAAATATTAAGAGAATATCACGGTGTGTGTGTTCGAAAAATTTTAAGCGGAGGAAAAAGTTCCAGAGAAACTATAAAGGAAAAAAAGAGGCCATATCTTGGAATTACAGAAATTATTTCAAGATTAAACACGGCTACCGTAAAAGTCGCAGAAAGGAAAATAATTGCACCAGAGGATTAAGAAAATAAGGAGGAACTGTTTTTTCAGGAGCGTAAAAAATCGGAGAAGCCAACGAAAGTGTCACCGGAAACTAGGAGAAAAAGGGGAGCCTAATCTGGAGAATTAGACGAAGGAGGAGGGGATCGTTCTTTAGAATGAAACAAGTTAGAGAAACCAGAAGGGAATGTGTTTTTTCGAGAATTAGAGGAACGAGAAGATGCGTTAGACGGTGGTTTTATTAGGCCATATGGAACTCTTCTCGGAGCAGAAATAAAAATCAATGGCGAGAAATTCCGGGAGAAAATAGTGGCCCGGCGCTTAATGCTGGTAGTCGTAGATAAAATTAGAATCATTTGTAGTCATAAAGCTCTCCTTCTCACTTTGATCGAGCGAAACGCTACCGGAGACTAATAAACATTCTGCACCCAAACGTGAAGAGCATTATTCGGCAAAATGCTTTATAATTCTTCCCCTGCTGAACGATACTAATCGTTAAAAAGTACCCTCATCTTGCGCTTTGTGGTGGGACGAAACATTACGAAGTAGCCTCTAAATTCACCTACGAATTTATTCACATCTACTCAAACGCTCCAAAGTCTTCTCATTCGACCACTGATTTTCATCAAACAATACAATTAATGGCAAACATGATCTCGCTACATATCGTAGCTTATTAATATAATAAATAACGAACAGTTCCAATGAACATTTCGTAATTTTTGTTGATAGAACGGCGATAGGCGTGCCTCGTTACAGTCCCAACGAAATTTCAACATTTTTCGCGTAGTAATGTACACGTACGTTAAAAGTTCCTAAAAGCGTACGAATATTTTCGCGAGCAATGTGCTTAATCGATATGATCTCTGACTGGATTCAGTTATCCTAAACCCCACAAATACTTTCAAACATCCAGACAAAAGAAATTAGTTAAAACGCCTAGAAGAGAACGCTGAAAACCACATCCGCCATACCTCGAATTCCTTTATTTTCGCGAAGAATCGCGAATTCCCATCGGACGGAGGACTGGGAGGCTATCGAGATCGTTAGACCGGAAACGGTGGACGATGGCGCGCGGCTCATCGACACGAACACACGCTTGTCGAAATTCCGTCGTTAAACGACGCTCGACCGACTGGTCTTAATACAACGGATACGTTTCTCGTTTGCTTCGATGACCCATTCGTAAACGAGACTTTAAAGCACGCTGAAAATTTTATCAGGAAGCATGTCGAGCGGATACGTACGGATACTTATGACTTGCTTCTATACCAAGGAGACTCGAAGCTTTACGAGACGCGCACGGTTTATCTTGCCGTCACGAAAAATCGAAACGGTTCGGGCGCCAATGGCCGCGTCCTTTCTCGATTTAGAAAGTGCACATGGATGCCGGTGGACGTCGAACCGCAGACGACGCGAATTCACAGAATTCACGGAAACTACCGACGACGTTATTTACAACGACTTGCTCGATACATCTCGCGCGTTGGTTAAAACCGCGCGAAAGATTTTACGACGAAACGAAGAAGCGCGTATCGTTGGAAACTTGGTTAATATAACGTGAATTACCGTCTTTCGAAGTTGTTAATCCTCGTTCTCAGGTGTTACGACGTTAATCAAAAATTGTCAGGTGTTTGGAAGAGAATCAGCAGCGGAAACCTTGGAACGTAAATTAATAAAAATCCTACCGTATGATTATATTTATTACTATATCGAATCGTATTTTCATGTCACGCCGTTCGGTGGGTTTTTGCTTAGGAGAATGGAGAGACTGGATTTTCGTAATTTCTTTAGAATTATGGAAAGGTATAACTAGGAAGGCTAAGTGAAAACTCTGGTACTTTCGGCATTAAAGTATAAGTTAGTTGGCAAAACTCTGCGAAGAATTGAAGGCACAAGTTGATGGTTCTGGAAATAAAAAGTACTCCGACGTTCGACTATGGCAGATCTCTTCTACCCATATATTTTACGTTGAAACATTAAGACGGATTAATTACGATTTATACGTAATTCTTCGCCGATGATCCTTCGCGGAATTGTTACGCAAGAAAATACAATTTTACATTTTTACAGCCAACATATGCATCGTTGTTACAGGCAATTTCAATATTTCCAAACACGAGTCTCGCGGATGCGAAACTGATTAACTCGACTTTTTATTCATTTTTTACGACCGAAAAATTAGAAGACCGAATCAGTCAGCAAATGAAATTGCAGAACATAATTCGACCTAGCTATATTCAGCAGCAAACAATTCGTAATAAAAGCGGAAGCGCTTATCACGGTGGTAACAACCCTTGTTCGGCTTAAAATATCCAGTTGCCGATCATAAAACGACAAGGTTCGTCGAATCGGCCTGTGTAAACGGAGAAAACACTGAAATAGGCGAATCGTCTCCATTGTGAACACGTAGAAAACGTGGCAATCTCGTTTTCTGGGCAATCAGTGCGCGATAGCGCCATAAACAAACGATAAAATCAACATGAAAAATGCATACTCCTATTCTACTCCGAGTTGGTGAGAAGAAGGAACGCTTGTTTACGTAACGGACGCGGTAATTTCACGTACGAACCGGAGATACGCTTCCACGTCATTAGACAGTGGAAAAATAAGCGTGTAGAGATTCGGTTGTCGTTGAATGCGGGTCGTTTGGTGCGAGAAGAGGCAACCACTCGGTCGTTAATCGGGGGAAGAGGGTTACGGAGAGAAGAAAACCAGAGGAAGAACGTGGCGGACTGAGATTCAGGACAATAAACGGGTGATTACGGTGATGGAACGAGGTATTTCAAAAACGCTTCGACGAGTCCGCGTATTTGGTTACCGTCGGCGACGCAAACTCCGACCGTGTAATAAATTCTACTTCTGCATGTAGGTTTCACGGTTAAAATTTTCATTTACTACGCTATAGACGTATAACGTTCCAGAGCTGCACCTTAACTTCCGTCCAAATATTCCAGCTTGATCATAAACGTTGTAGGACGCGTCTATCGCTACGATAAATCTTAAACTTTTATGCATTTATGGGGAATTTAAAGATGGTAAAATGGACATACGTAATACACAGAAACATATATATATATAATTTCTAAAATTGACAAGCAATTGACAATACTATTCGTAAGAAAAGTCGGTAGATGAAAGAAATCTGTGCTCGTGTCTCGCTTCTCCCATCGCACTATAAAGACAGGAATTTGGATAAATACGCGGAATCGGATCGTCACAGCCCGCGTGTATACTTCGACCGTAGAACCGAACCGAAAACAGCTAGAAGCGTGTCGGTAGGCGCCTCGCGTCGGGATCTAAGAATTCTGAAACGGGACAAAAGGAAGAGTTGGAAGGGGTCTGGTGGAACGAGGCGTGGAAAGAAGAAGAAAAGCGGCCTGGGCGCAATCACATAGGGGTTCGAAAGGTCAAGTTCAAGCTGGCAAGAGATGCCATCTACAGCCACGAATAGAAACGGCGCGTTGAAACGGGGATACCAACGATAGGGGAGAGATAGTGGGTGAGAGGCGAGCAGAGGCAGAGGCAGAAAGGCATTCCTGACTGCTCTTCTCTCGCTCGGCTATACAGACAGAGAGAAAGACAGAGATACAGACAGAGAGTATGTGTGTGTGTATGTGAGAAAGAGAGAGAGAGAGAGAGAGAGAAACGGCTACCAAAATAAAATGGCACCGTGCCAATGCACGTGTGTGCACCGACCAGCAGATTCACGATTTTCGCGAACATCGCCTCGAAATTGCGATCTCTAACTCCTATCCGCTTTGTCCTCTTCCCCGTGTCTTCGCTCCTATCCTTTTCCCTCCTTTCTCTATCGCCACCCTCCGCTGATACGGATTGATGAAAACAAAGATAAACCGATAGAAAGGGGGGATGCTAGAGATGGATACACGCGATAATCGACGGGGCCGTTTGTTCTCCGGCGGACTACTTGTTGAAGAGCTGGCTCCTTGATAGACGGTGGTCGGCAGTTCCGGCCGCTGGGGCTTGCGGTGGCTTTGTGATGGGCGTTGCTCGTGAAGAATGGTATAACGTGTCGAGCGTTGTGTATGATATATGACGATTCAGGTATATTACGTTCCATTTTCTCTTCTTCTCTTCTTTCTGGTTTGCTTTTTTGTTTGATCTTGTTCGTCTCGCCGTTGATATTTTCAGTGCGTTTCGCGACGCTGATTTTCGCAGATGAGACTCTCGATCGTCGGTTCGATGTTGTTGTACATTTTCTACGTTTTATAAATCTTTATATCAGGAAAAAGAGAACCGTAGAACTCGAAGAGACGAGTACGATTCCTGGCTGAACACCAAATGTAATAAGCAAAGGAATTTGGGATTGGTAGATAAAAGAGGATTTTCCAAGAAGATAACGACGATCACGACGTACGAATGTAAAACGGACAAAATATTTTGCATTTTATCTAGAATCCTCGATCCCAACCGATTCATTCGTTGACTACAATAATATCATCCAAAGAATTCATCGATGAAAAGGAATAATCTCTTGGAGAAGAAAAACGAAGTATCAACGATACATTTGTCACGTCGCGATAATCGACCCTTGTTCCATCATCGATTATCAATCGCATCTTTCATCAACCGAAAAACTTTCCTTATTTCTCCCGATTTATCCCATGGAAAACTATCGCGGAAGAAAAACTCGATGCGAAAGAATTCGACGAGAATCTTTTTCGCTGTGAAAGACTGCTGAATAAATAAAAGAGAAAGAGAAACTCGGGAGTATATCGGTGGTAAAAACGAAACAATACAGATAGGACACGCGGAATGGAAAAGGTCGTGGTCCTTTAGGTGCTTTCGTAAATCGTTTCCAAGTGGATCGTCGGCATTCAAGAAGGTGCCAGCCAGTCTCATTTCTTAGTTTCTTCCATTTTCTTCGTGTATACGTGTAGCACCGTTCGTATCCGGCGAAAGGTTACGTTCGATAGGTCGTGCCAACTGGTACCCGAGCAGAAACGTCGTCGTCGACGTGTTCCTCGTCCCTGTCGACCAGGAAGAGAAGAAAGCAGATCGCGCGACGTTCGTGACGTTTCTAGCCTTCTCTTCCTTCCACGGTCTTCGCCTTTTTCGTTCCGCTATCTCGAACGATTTAAACGGTAGAGATTCTACGAAACCTTCGAAAAATCCCTGTCGTGCCTGTTTCAGTGTCTTTTGGTTTGGATTTTCAAGAATCTTCTCGAAAGACTGAAATATTTTGACGGTATTTTAAGCTCCGTTAAAAATACGATTCTTTCTCGAAAAAATGTATAGGAAATGATATTCTAGATAATTTTCCAGAGTTCTCTATATTCGCTCTGAAACATCGTATAGCTCAGAAAAATAATTGCAAAGGAATGCAATAATTAAGAGAAAATGTCAGACCGAGCTCTGTAATTTTATTCCATTTCGAATTGTATGTACATATATATTTCTAACATTCTTTCGCAAAAAATTTAATAACATTGTGTCTTAAAAAAACCACGCTGCACACTATGCTTGTACAACGAGCTGTTACTTTTATAAAACTTGTTATCTCAACGGTAGAACGATACCATCGTGCAAGCAGACTTTGGCCGCTATACGCGTGTAGCGGTCGAGACTACTGTTATTAAACATAAACCACGCTGAACGTCGCTTTTAATAAATGTCGTTGCACTTCTTCCACCTGTCCTCTTTCTGTCTTTTCCTTTTTAAATGTAATACGAGAACGTCGATAATCATAAAGGGAAGAGGAAATCAATTTTCGGAAAACTCACGAGCGACGAATCTTGTGGAATCGTCAGTTTCTTTTCGGTTGTCGATTGCGAATTTTCGTTTGGTCCTGCGAAATCTCGTTTGAGAGGCTTCCGCCCTTTTAATTGTTTGCTTTGTCTAATTGACCGTTACTTATGACGACGGCCTAGCAAATATTGATTTTCGAAGCGAACTACGTCGATAATAGCACGAGAGCTATCTGGCGCCGATCTCGAGGAGAGATCGACCAAGCTTAGGTGACTTTCCGTCCCGATACCTTGAATATAGCTGGTGCGAAATTAGGCTCGCCTCGAGCTTCCTCCAGCTGGTACCTCCCACCACAACCTTCAGCCTTCTTATGGTCGTTCTTTTCTACTTGGACATATTATGCTACTACGACTTGACTTCAGATTTAAATTACACGATGACCGTGTAAATTCGTTGTTTCTTCTTACAAAATATTATTTCGTTTAAATTATAACATACGCTATACAGGTGAAACGTTTGTAATCGAATGTTCCATGAATCCAAAAAATTAGAAAAGAAACCAGCACTTTTCTTATCTCTTATTATAGATCTCTATTATTATTATTATTATTATTATTATTATAGATCTCTAGTGAAAAATCTATGTAGAAATCATAGAAGCGTAAAAAATTGTATAATTAAAAAGTTAGTGAAACACGCATGTTTTAAGGATTTTACATAATAACCTGTGTTTAGAAGGTAATGAGGAAATTACTACGACGAATGTTAATGGTGCTTTATCGTATATTTGGCAAATATCGACTCACTGTGTCAATGAATGACTCTGTCATATCGTGAATGAAAACACCTTCAATATTGACACCGATTTATCTTCTCATTAGTAACTTTTCTGGTACATCGACATGTGTATCTATTATAGGCGTGACTGTTTGCTATCTGCATATCATCCCACACCCTGGAGACGTAAAAAAGAAAAAAGAATTATCTTCGCACTTTATCTATATTACAAACATCTTTGATATTTTTTCATACGCAACATTTTGATACGAGCATATTTTTAGTTTCTATTTTGGCGGGACGCATGGCTGGAAAAGAGATCTTTGTATCGCTCTTAACGATAAGAATGACGCACATAAACATTGAAAAACATTTTGAAGGAGGCATTTAAAAAGTTGAGCAATCGCTGAAATTAAGAAAGACGAAGATCTCGAACAGACGTACAGTATGTATTTCGTTATCGACATATTACTAAGAAAATAACGTTACGTTTCTTACGTTTCGTAGGGGACTCGAGAGATACTCGATGAACAACATTCTGCAACGCTTGCAAAATTGCAATTAACTTGTGGCAAAATTCGCGACTCTATCTTTTCTTCCAAAGTGATTTGTCCGAACAAGTTAGAAGTAAATAGTTACTATCCTCGAAACGAGTAATTTTGCGATTGATCGCAAGAAACATTTCTGCTTCGATTGGTTTCGAAGCTTGTTTATCGGTTGGATGGGAAGAAAATACGTGGTTTAAGAGGTTAAAGTGAAAAATTAAAATATCACAGCTACGTCCGACTGTTGAAAAAGAAGAAGAAGAAGAAAACAGAAAACGAAAGAAGTTAAGAATCGAAGACGATACTTGGAATTTCAGATCAGAAGCCTCTTAAGCCTCTTAAAATTGAAACACGTGCAAGTTTGTTTCAGAGAATAACGAAGTCGAGTACAGGCGAACCGCTATGACGGTCGTATAATCCTTCATGGTCGAGGGTCGGGATTATGATCCCATAAAAAAGCGGTCTACGTAAAAAATATGAAGAAATTTCGTTTCCATGAGATATTATGCCAACATCCGCACAGTGGCGACAAACTCTCGTTGATCTTATGCGACCCGATGTAATTCCGACAACGGGAATCTTGTTCGCCAGACGAGATAAGTCGTCGAAATAACATTTAAATGGCAAACAAAAAGTATGTCACACACACACACACATACACGCGCGTACGCGCAATGATCATGTAGATATCCTTGAGGAACGTTATCAGTCGTTTCAGATTAGATCAACGATTAATCGTCGCATCGGATTACGGATCTGCGTCTATTAAATTAACGATGTATGAAACTCGAGTCGTCCAAGTTTTAGAGCTCTGCCTGGAAGACTGTTTTCCTACTAACATTATACGCAGCTGAATCTTTCAAAAGGTTGTTCAAAGTTTTAAGGTTGAAGCTTTAAGACTCGACTCTTCAACCTCTTGAGATTCAAGCAAAGAAATAATTAACGGTAATTCTGTGTGATACGCAACAAGAAGCATCTGTACACTTCTTATTTCTCGAGGAGCGTTCTTTATCCGACTCTACGCTTCTATTACATAGTGTCAAGTTTGTTCAATCACACGAAAATACTATCAAACGATAGGAAAGATATATTGGAACACAAATCGAGTAGCACGTTGTCACTGTACGCTACTTTGCAAAAATTACAACCACGGATTCCAGTGCATACGTATTTCCCATTACGTTCCAAACGCTTCGAAATGAAAGGACACGCCCGCATCTCGGACTATTTCTCTATTTCTGCTAGTCGCACGAGCGACTAAGTCGCAAAATCCCACCTAAAACAGCCAAACGACCTCACCCTGAACCAAGATTCCAAGAACTCTGCCCGAGAACCTCTAAAATCCAGAGGCGTACTAGGAATCCGGTGGAATCTGCTAGTCAGAGAGGGTGGATTATGAGCGACGCGACGATTCGGTGCCCGTTAACGCTTCATCCCTCGTCCGCTAATAAAACTCTCAGGAGACGCTGGGGCTTTAGGGTTGGGAGAAAGGACGGGCCAGGGTGGCCGGGTATTAACGTATCCGGTCGCGAACGAGAGGAAAGATCGAATCTCTTTCACAGGTCAGCAGCCAATTCGACGGTAAGTGGATATGCCCGAGAATATCCGGGGCTGAGGAGCGATCGAATCGCGCGCACGCTGGCCTGGCTCTGGTTTTTTACCAGGCGAGCAGGCCGGCTCACGCCAATTCGACTAGCCTGCGCGTCGATCGGGCCGAGTCAGCGAAAGCTTGCGCAATACCTGACCTATTGTGCTCGTTAGGGACATTCGGGTCCGAGGCTATTGGACCGATGCTTCTTCCCTATAACCAGCCACCGCCGCCACTTTCTCCCGCATCCCTCTTCCCTTTCCTTCTCCTTCATCCCGCGACTTATCCACCATCTAGTCCTTATCAACCAACTTGCTTCCTTCCTCTTCATCCTTCTCACGCTCGCTCGCTCTTCGGTATCTTCGTCGTATTCTGGCACAGTCTGCCCTGATCCGACTTTCCGCCGAGGACGAACCATCCACCTTGTGTCCTCTGGGGTATTCTCCGATCGGTGAAAGGAATTGGACCTTCAGGAAGGAAACCCTCCTCTCTTTCGTGGCCTCTTCCAGTATCCGTCCGCGCGAGGAACGACCAGCTTCTCCTAATTCCAACGGAGTGGGAAAAGGGGACCCGGAGGATTTAGAGCTGCTGCTGCACTTCGGGGATTCCCCCTCTGATTCTCAGTTTCTCCGAGCTTCTGACTTCCTTAACGGCCTCACGTATACGATGGTCCATGGAAGTAGCACTGTGAAAGCGATATTTTCGCGAATATTAATTATCATTGCATCGAGACGTTTATACAAGCGAAGGCTATCAGAGAACGACGCTGTCGTTCTTTTCCTGTTAGAAAAATTCTGAAAATTGGCCAAGGTATTCCGGGAATTCCCATCGGGAATTTCCCAGAATATTGTTTTTCGTTGATCGACGAATGAAATAAGTACATTAGTGCATTCCGCGATACAGGAAACAGCGTTGTACGGACCGCGTGTATTATACGAGCCGTTTAATGCAGGACTACTGTAAGTCAAACAAGTTGATTACACCGGATAACGAGAAATGAAGTAAAAAGTCCAGAATGGGTCGAGTGGGCGATTCTCACTTATTCCGTTATCCACCGAGAAACTAACGAAGACGTACTTACACGATCTCGCGCGCAGGAGCGCGAAACGAAGCTTATGCTTTCGAGGTGTGTTGTCCAACCAAATATGCAAAAAAATTGACTTGCAGCAGCTTTGCATTAAACGGCTCATACATGAAACACGAGTGTGACGTTATACGAATCCGCGTTACACACGAACTCGTTACACGAAGGCGCGCCATGTTACGCTTTAGCAATTCGTAATAATCACGATTCCGTCAGACGTATGCTGAAACAGGAACTAAAAAATCGCGAAGTAACGATGAGAATCTGGACACAGAGATTTGGAAAGATAGCTCCATAAAACGTACCTGAAGGAAGAAGTAGCGTAGCGGAAAATAGTAGACGAATCCTGTTATTCATTTTCTAAATATACATTCCATCTATCCAAAGTTTTATACAAAGACAAAAGACAAACGCACGACGTCCACCATCTCGTGTCGCAGACTATAGTGCAGCTCGTACTCTGCTGATATCGCGCTCTGGTCGTCATGGTCGACGTACATAGCTCGCTCGTTATATCCACGCACAGCTATGGTTCGCTAGCATCTTGCGGGTGAACCGGTCCAGAGGACTTATTGATTTTCCCGTGGAAAAAAAAAAATGTTTTCCGGCTGACACGCGCGCACCACGGGATGCCGGGATATTGCTTTAAATTCGAGGGTTATGGAAACGGCAACCGGTCGACGGGGGTGGCTTTTTCGGATGGTAGGTATGGTGGCTGGAGGGTGCTGGGATTACGTGGTTCTTCCCGGAATTTTCTGGATGATTGGTTTCGCGTCGGTGGTTATTTCTTGGGTGATGAACTGTTTTTTAATGGTGCAGGGATTGGATATGGTTTCGAAGCTTCTTTTTCGTTCAAGCTATTCGTCATTCGTTCAACGAGTTCTAACCTTTTGTTTTCTAATTATTTTCCTTGGGTCTTGTTGTTCAATTCTGTTTTATTTTCCCTGATTTCGATGTCTTATTTTCGACAGAGGGAAATACGCTCGTGGATAACCAAAGTGCGGGTATTTATTAAACTGTTAAGGGCTAGTAAATATAAAATAACAAAAGACACGAGTCTTCGCAACGTTTTAATTTATTACAGTTGTTAAAACGCAATATCGAAGAGTATAAATGGAGTGGAAAAAAATTGCGAATGCGAAGTCAAATAGACTTTGCAGGCCCCTGAATCCATCGCTGCATAAACGGAAATAATATTTGCGATAACAATATTATCGAAATGCCCGTCGAATTTACAATTGTCAGTATAAAAGCAGAAAAATAGCAGCGTAGGATTAAAAAATCCATGGAACAAAACGTTTACACCGACAGCGACTGCGAGCGTGAACAAATTAGAGGAAATTCAAATTCCGATATTCAGAAATGAACTGCAAAAGCGGGAACAAAGGTGCGCAATTTTATCGGGGGATGAAAATTCGCTCGAATGAAATTCATTCGCTCTTTTAACCCGTTTCGAATCGAGTAAAGAGACTCACGAAAATTTTGATAAAGCGGCAAAGAATTCAATACAGAGCTTATTAAATACCGCGTGCACGTACGAAGGCTGCAGGTGAAAAACCGGATAAGCTATATTTCCCCTCTGTTATAGCACGATTTCAAAATTTAATATATCGCATTATAACCAACTTTCCGCTTAGTTTCGGCAAAGTTACTTTTAACATATTTTTCCATACAACGAAAAATCTCCATTTTTTGCTACATAATTACCGATGAAAAAATATCCCGAGAACTAGCTATTGTTAGGAGCCTTAGGGCGGTGCAGCCCCTTAAACAAACCATCAAACAGACGAGAAAGGAAAGGAATAACATCTCCGTCGGAGGCTAGAGTCAGAAAAATGAGAGAAAATAACGAGAACAAAGGGGTGGATGGTGTAGCCGGATGGTTACAACGTGGAAAACCATATCAGTTATTTTTAGATGGTACGCGTGTACCGAATACCTACGACGGATTGCTTCGAGCTAACGAAAAATGAGAAAAATATCTTTCTCCTTCTGTTTTTTATACTTTCTCTCTTCTCTTTTTCCCCCTTTTTTCTTTTTATTTCGGTGATTTCGAAACGCGGGCAGGTTGCAAAGACCGTGTGCGCG
>NT_176570.1:2267307-2281721 GCF_000188095.3 Bombus impatiens
TGCGCGCACAGCTGCGTCGACTACCGCGAAATACTCGCGAAGTATAGATTACCAAAGAGAGGGAAGCGTCGTTTCAACCCTCGACCCATCCCCGTTGAGCTTCCAGCAACCCCCAACGATGGAGTATGGGCGACGAGTGATAAGAACAGCTGAGGAATTAGCGACAGCGCGATAACGATAACTCTCGTCTCTGTACGACGTAATATAAACGTCAGTACGGACCAATTACCTCGGCCAGCTGCATTTAATTTTCAGCCACGCGTGTGAGCGCGTGTAGGTGCGTGTGCTCGACGCCTGGTACACACCGGAGAGACGGGAAATGTTCAATTTTCAATTAATCCAGAGGTTAATTACGGTCGATCCATCAAGGGGTCGCGGCAGCTTTCATTTTCTCCCCATCGGTGTATTCTCTATTTTTCTTCCTCCTTCTCTCTCTCTCTCTCTCTCCATCTCTCTCGTGCGCGCTCTCTCCCCCTTCTCTCGCGCTCCTTTTTTTTATGGATTTTTAGGGTGGGTTTTGCGAACGGGTGAACCGGCAGTGTTTGGAGAGGCAGAACTGTTGGATTTAGTTTGCCGGATGTTTCGGGTACGTGATGTGTAATATCCTGATTTTTTCGAGCGGCTGTTTTATTCATAGGAGCCGAGTCGCTTCTTAATAAGACATTTCCTCTTTGCTTTCAGAGAGAATAATTAACTCTCTGGTAATGTAATAAAGGAAATTTAGAATGTACGAGTTGGCAAATAATCAATTGAAACTGATGTTAATTATTTCTTATTCAGCCCGTGTTTCCTAGCGTTTTTTAATTCTCCGCGTTCTCTTCGTATCTTTCTCGTAGTAATCTTTTTACAGCGTTGGAAAGTTTTCTCCTTGTATAATGCAAATAATTAGAACGAAGAACAAGATAAAATGCTAAAACGTTTTCTGACAGAAAATAGAACTATTCAAGAAGCATTCCGAGATAAGTTAATCATTTCTTTATATACAGTGCTAATTTGATGGAGCAATTTGACTTAATTACCAACGTATTCGCTTCTCTTGTTCGTAATAAAGCATCGTTTTTGACATTATCTGATATCTTGGCTGCAATAGCTTCCTATACTGTTCGGGGAGATTCGTTTTAATCTGTTAATGCGAATGATTATTAACGGCTCAACAAAGAGGCACGGATATCGCAAAAAAAAAGAAAAAGACGAAAATAGGAATTTATCTGCAACGGGATTAAGCATTCTGACATTTTTACAGACAACTCGATTCGAACGTCACGTCGCTTCAAAAAAGCCAAAGGAGTCCCGACTCTCGTTACAGAATGATGAATAGCTTGATTTTAACGAGACTGACAGGCAACATAACTGACGACATAATACACACAGTTCTAGCCTGCATCACCAAATAAATTTTCTGAATCCCGAACTCGCTTGGTTGAGTGTTCGTTTTCCACGAAACGTCCGCGATCTTCCACTTTATTTATTTTATCGTACGGAACGTATTAAAGTATAAGAAATATCAAAAAAAAGGTAATATGAAAAAGCATAAAATCGTAAACAATATACATATATGGAATACACGTGAAAAATATAAGAATATATAATGTAAAACGAAAAGACAAGAGCAACGCGAATTAATATGAAAATTACCGCAATTATCCCACAGTAACTTGCAATTTGCAACGATTGAAAACTAAAGAGAGGAGGAAAGGAAGAGGGAACGTAATTCTAATTAAACCATTTCGACGCATCTATTCCATCCTTTAACGAGAAAAATTCAATCGACGCCTGCAATCTCCGCCATATATTCCTCTCATTTTTTTCTCATACCATCCACCTTTCTCTCTCCGTCTTCCCGTCAAATTTTTCGCAAATCGAGAAATTGAAATTCTCGAACGAACACGACGAATTTACGCGGTGCTCGCCACGGGATAACGAACTGTACGTCTAGAATGTTCGATTTCCCTTCATCGCGTCCTCACTTCCGGATGGAAATGGAAGCGAGGTCGATCGAACTGGCTCTCTCTCCCGAGGAGGGTCTGCAACCAGTCCGGAACCGAGATGGGGACGCTTCGACGACCTCCACCTTGAAATCGTGGTCGGACACACATACACCTATATATGCAAACCCGTATCTATATCTGATTGAGCTCGATAAATGTCAGATTATCGCTGCATCTCGCGCGACAAAATCGACAAATAATCTTCCGTTCGATGAGGCGTTCGCCTTTTTCTCGATATCGTCGAGAATTCGATTCCAATGCTTGCCTCTGACGATTGCTAAATTTGAAAATTGCAAATTGGCAGAATTCGACGAAACTCGTGTTTAATCGATGAATAGTGTCCGACTAAAGCTTATATCGATAAAGCAGATGTTAGAATGTTTCTATGACGGTATTAACATTAATACGATTTAAAATGTGCAATTAGAGAAAATTATCGTTACGATAGCGATAATACGGCTGATTAGAATTGCAAAAGTCATCTAATTCTCTTCGACTACATCGATATCACTGTGTAAAGTGTGCTTGCACAAGGAATGCACGAAAAAATGAATCAATTGCCTGTGTTAGCTACTGCAAAATAGAATTTCATTCGACATACTAATAAAATTGTGATCAAAGTTGGAATTTGAATTTTAATTTTGTCAATTTCGCGTTCAAAATTGAGGCACACAGACCGACTAAAAATTGTTTCGCTGAAACGATTTACGAGGTGCTACGTAGTTTACGTTTTCTATGGTGTTTGTTCCCATTCAGAGGCAACTACGTTACATTTTCTGGAAAATTCTCTGTTAAAAGCGGCAGTTTAAAACGATAAAGTTAGTTCCTCGTGAAGTTTCGAAACAACCCGGTGAAAGATTCCGGACGAACTTCCGCGTTTCGCGCCAACTTTTGAATAATCTTTTGTTTAATACATGTTCCGTTGTTCTCACGCAGAGAAACCTCGCGAAAAAATTCCAAAAGTCTGCATTCTCCTCTAACATTTTTCCATACCATTGTAGTTTATTCATATTTTAAAACTTAACTAACCTAGGGGAGTAAAAAATGATTAACTTCCAACGGAAATTCTTTGCGAATCACCTTGGTGTTCAAATTAATTCTACGCTTCTATGCTTTTCAGAAATTTCTCACCGATCTGTAAATTCTAAAGATCCAGTTACCAACTTCTTCCACGAAATTCGTGTCAAAGTTTGGCGAGACGATATGTAAAAAAATCGCACTTCTGTTTCTACGGTCGCGTTTTAACGCGTGCATATTTGCAAAATTAACGACATATCTTTCGGCAACACGTTTTCCAGAATTAATGTAACCTCGGCTTGCGACGCAAAATACACCAAAAATTTCGAATATCTGTTATTCTTTTATCTTTATTTCAGGTATTACACGCGTATTTCAGTGCACAGCGCGTTAAATGGTATTGTTTAGCTGGCCACGAGTCGCGTTTCATTGTGAAATTATTTTCCTACAGGAAATAAAGCAGACACGGCCACGGATACTAAATTTCGGCGATTTTAACGTATCGTGTTGCATGCACCGCTATACTTTCGCGTTATATACGTTCGCATTAGGCGGAGAATATTCCACGACATTACGATCCTACTTTTCATCGCGATTGTTTCAAATGCAAATGTTGCCGTGCATCTATGTATCACTATCGTTTCTCTGTTTCGTTCCAATTACCACAAATCCTCCTTCTCTCTCTAATTTAGTTCTCAACTATAAATCGGTTGTCTCTGGCAGGAATCTAGATTTCTGTTTCATTACTACGATCCATCGTACGTAATTAGTTTACGATTTGTTTATACGTTACGCGTACCTTTCCATTCTGACAACCAATCTTTCTTTCTAATAAGAAAAACGAAAAGGACGATCGTCTTTTCTATTTATACATGAAACGATGTTTTTAGAATGTTCGAGAAAACCTGTGTCAAAGAAGTCGAAATAAAAGAGCCACTTGATACAAAAAGGAGATCTGTCGTAGAGATCATTTAAATTCTCACGAAATATTACAAACTCTTTTACCATTTTAGTAAATCTAGCGTAAAATGGGTAACAAACAACGTTTAATCGGCACGCGAAACACGGCGAAAAATCGAACGAGGACCCGATCCGCTATAAATCATCGAGCACAATAGATGAGCGTTTTAAGAGCGATTACAGGAAGAACGTTTTCCGGTAACACCGAAGAGCCTTCTTGCAACGTCTTCTACCAAGCAGATTTATATCTAACGTCTGCCCACTCTCACCCTTATGATTAATGCACCGAAGCGTTCTTGCTCCCGCGTTCCAACGCTGTTTGCTACCGATCTTACGAACCGGTCCATTGGCTTTTTTGCCACGGTTGCAGAATATTAGCCGAGCCCGCGAGGCGATCCCACCTCCCGATTAATTTTAATTGTCGGCAAATCCGCGAGCCGACCTTGGCAAAAGGAGGATGATAGTTGATAAATGAATGGGCGATAAAAGGGGAACGGGCAGGAAACCGGAGAAACCGAGACGCGCCAGCTTAAACGAAAATGGCGATCAAAAGACGGATCGATATCCTTCTTGACGGTTTTGTTTTAGCTGGGTGCTGGATTTCCAAGTGATCCTTAGCTTTATCGAGAGATATTAGAGCGAACGATTCTGTCACTCGGCTGATGCGAACTTTAATTATTTTAGAATGTATTTTGTTCATTGAAGCTTCGTATATATATGTCGAATTATAAAGTAACGTTTAACTTCATCGAGATAAGCTAAGATGGAGGGTGAGTTTTTATCAGCCAGATTATAAGGAATTTTTGGTTTTACAAATGCTCGTTCACAGGAAATTTCTATGTTCCTTAACAATGTTCATGGAGAACTTCTATCCGTGTTGAGATTAAAACAGAGATCGTGGTAACACCGATTCTTCCGTATCTCTGCTACGCCTTACGAGAAACTTCTTAACGGCCAAAGAAAGAAAAACGCACGCAACGTGGAACGAGCCGAAGAATGTTCAGAGCTAATTCAACTTGCATCGTTGTAAAAGACCGTTTGCCTAACCGTGGATCGCGAACCATCGCTCCGATACGATCTAACCTGTTGAAGCGTCAGAAACCCGGTGCAGGGTTGAAACAGACCCAACCGAGGCCAACGAGGAAGGCAGCAGAGGCCGCGTAACCCGAAACAGAGAGACCCAGAAGGGAGTGTACACACAATAGAACCCGTAGGGTAGCGATGGACCAGAGGTAGGCGGTATTTTCGACTGGCTGACTGGTTTCCCGTAATTTTCGAAGGGCCGGGTTATATCGACGGTTTCGACGGTGATTGGAGATCGGTTTGTGGCGTACCAGGGGCGACAGAGGCGGGTGAAAGGTACGGCACTGTAGGGTGGTGGGCAACGGGCGAAATAGGAGGATAACAACGCCACGTTAATTATGCGTTAACAGCCTCCAATTAGAGACCGCATCGAGCATGCCCCTCGACCCACCCCTCTGTCGCTCTCTCTCTCTCTCTCTCTCTCTCTTCCCCTCTCTCCCCTCCTCTCTTTCTCTCTCTTTCCGCAGCCGTCGTCCGCTTGTTTCGTTCTATTTCATGCTCACTGGCACTAACCTTTGTAGCGGATCTCCGTGCAAGCTCGAATCGCATGCGTTCACGTGTAGGCGGTCGTCGAGAGAGCAGCGATCGATACGCGTGGCACACGGGCCTTTTTCAAAAGAGCTCTCTTTCTCTCTCTTTCTCTTCTCTCTTTTTCCTGCTATTCGGTGGCTGTTTCTCCGGAGAGGGAAAGAAGAGCGCGCAAAAATACGTACGAGCCAGGTGGAAGCTTGGTTACGCGACAAATGCTGTTTTGTTTCGTCGTGATCGCGAGACGAGATCGGTGATACGGGGTGTTTTACGAGCCTCGCGATCCTCGGATGAATTATGATCGTGACTCACGATTCTTTCAAATAGAGCGTACACAGCGTACGTATGACTTGCTCGCGTTGCATGACGCATACTTGGTTGAACCGGGTAGAATTGAAAGAAAAATGGTCTTGAAAGAGTCTGCGAAGTTTTTAACGGTGAAAGTTTTTAAGTCACCAATCTCGATCGTGTAACTTTGATTTTAACGATTTTTTGTAAAATGAGAAAGATATTTACTCGAGTTTCTTAGTACGTTCAGATACTGTACCTTGTCGATGCGTTTCATTGCTGACGGCTCGGACTCGTGCAATTTCTACGATAATTCATTTTTATCTTGTTTACGATGCTTGTAAATAAGATAGTAGCAGTAAGAAGAATTACTCACAATCGAGAGGAAATTCATCGACGATCGATTGTTTCCAGCGAATATCCCCGAACGAAGAGTCGCGTCGATTCATTGACGATCGGCCGCGGGATTCCGCGCGATTTGCGCCGCGAGGTGACGAGGTATTTAAAATTAAATTCACTCTCGTAATGTAGAACAAATGGCAAACTGCCACGACCAGCTAGTCAGTCTACTCTTCCCTCTACTCTTGTCAACGCGATTCATCGTTCGAATAACAAAAAAGTCGAGAACATGTCGCAGAAAGAATGGCAAAAAAAGAACCAAATAAAGAAAGAGAAATAGTTCTTAATAAAAGTTTCATACCTTCTACTCCTGTCGTGTTTGTCTTTAAACTACGTATCATCACAAGCCTCTTTTTAAATTACAGATTTTTTAATTAGAAACAATGCGTTTTCCATTCTGTTACGTATTATAGCGCTAAGAACAAGCGACGACATTATCGTCACAAACTCAAGAGGCAAGTAAGAGGTAAACAACGATCAGTCGTTTCTCATTGATTGAAACAGAACGGAATATAAACGTCAGCGAAGGAATTATAGCTTGTATTAAAAAAAAAAAGAGCCGATAAGTGGCATCAATAACATCGTTATTGTCGCTATCGCCTCTTTTCACTGCGCAATAAAAGTAATCGCAACGGTGCGTTGCCCGACAGAGCAAACCCGCGAATAAAGGCGAAAGTGAAAGGTGGGGTGCCGAAAATAGTGGTTACGCGGCTGATACCGATGAAACTTTTCCAGAGTTGATGCCCCCGCCCTTTTTGTGTCCCGAGCCGCATTAACCGATCCCCCATCCGGATTACATAATCGAATTATCGCGGAAACACGCGAACAACGACGCTTCTCCGCGACGACCACGTGACTCGTTGAAACTCCACCGGAAACCGAAACTTTCATTCGGCGATGATAATTCTCGGGGGCTGTTGCTTTGGTGCTCGTGTCAATCCTCGTTTCCTCGAGTAGAAGCCCGAGTCGAGCCAATTTCGCCAGCGAATTCACGAAAACCGTGTCCTATTACGTTACTTTATTACTATGTCGAATTGATAATGCGATTGGTTTTAACCCATTTAAACCAATTAAGTATTTAATGTTTATACGTCGTATTTATCGTAATAAATTCAATTCATATTCCAAGATCGTTCAATCATCTTTCGGATTCGAAGGGATGGCTGGAACGAGAAGGCAGCGCTATTTTCCAATAATTTGAGTAATCCAATAAAAATATCCGTAGTAGTAAACTTCTGTACTTAGAAACGTGAAAGCTACATCCTTCTTTCTCTTCCAGTAAATAAAATGTAAATATCGAAGCGGCCTCCCTGTTGCTATGACCCGTCAGTTTTGAAATGTTCTTGTTTTCCAAGGTCCAAGGAATCAGACTACGTTAACGCGATCTGTGATAGAAGACGGAGTATCAAATTAGTTATCAAGCTTAAAATCGCCACGGGGAAGCGAAAGAGCCAATAAATCCACAACGACCATCTATATACCCATACATTCTGCAGCAACATAAAAACAAAACCCACATACTCGACGACCAACGCAGAAAAGAAACCACTCAGTCGTCGAACCTAACCTTGATCTAAAACTCTCGTTTCCTCCGCCACCATCATCATTCGTCACCTATCAGCCAGTACTTCGATCCCGGAGTTTCGAACATCATCCTGAACCATCCTGGCCCGCATAGGAAGCTGCTAAAAACGTCTCTAGAACCGTCTAAAAAAAAAAGAAAAGAAAGAAACAAAAAAATCAAGAAGAAGAAAAGAACAACAGACAGAAGGAAGGATCGGATGAGCGTGTTTCTTCTAGAGCACGTTTCCTCTGCGGGTTAACTGCAAAAACCGCGAGAGCAGCGACTACGTCGAGTCGTGGTGTGGCGCAGAGCGAATTTAAAAGTCTGCCACGTGTTCTTCGGTGCGGGGGAGGGATGGCCACGGTAAGAAGCGGCGGAGGCGGAGGACGTTGGAAAAAGAGGAGAACACCGCGTATCGTTTTCAGACCGGCCGAAAGCCGATACTCGAACCGAGGCCTGCTGCGCGCTCTCGTTTTAATTACCATTTTTCTTCCTCTCCGATTTCTTCGCCACCTCCACCTCTACCTCCACCGTCGCCGTCGCCGCCGTCGTGTTCCTCCCCTTTTCTCCCGCCGCTCCTTTTTTCACTGTGGGAATTAAGGATATCGGTTTCCTACCAGGCTACCACGAGTCGCGAGAAGATCGGTCGAAAACAGTGAATTTCGTGGTAGAAAATGTCGTGGAAGGTTGATGAAACGAGCACCGTGGATCTCTTTGAATTATCTATACAACATTTTTATCTCTCTATAACAGGCAATTTAAGAATCGCCGTATCCATGTAGCCGCCATTCGAGAACCATTAAATGCTAATATCTTACGAGACCGCCACCTACCGGATAATTCTACTGCCGGAGACTCTAGTCAGACATTGTCATCGCTTTCTACTTACACAAGTAGAATCGTCAACTGAATATTCAAAGCACGTTTTCATTTCTAGAAATCAATTTCTAATGTCAGCGTATGTCCAAAGAAATTTATACTGTCCCTTTGTTTTTATGTGCGTTCACGTTCCAATTTGAATAATACAATTATTTCGCTGCAATTAGAACAATTAGAGTGATACTTCTACTTCTAGCGATGCCTCCATGAGGACGTCCACTCCTTCGGCTCAAACGTTCTCTACTAATCGTGACTAACTTGTGACTCGAGTAACGCTGTAGATACAAGACAAGCCTACGCTGTTCCAGAATTTTCTCACGCTTTTCACGCGACCCTTCTCCGCTAAGTAGAATGAGCAAAGTTCCAGTTTCACGAAAACGCTTGCCGTCTACTGTCTCTAGTGACTTGCCGGTTCAAAATGTCGTTACCAATTTGTCGTTGATTGATAAATGTTTTCCACGTGAAAACATCGATCATCGGAGAAGGGAACGGAGACGAGTCTGACGGTCGGGCTTTCTGCATACGCCGTTTGGCTTGGCAACGTGCGTGACCTAGGCTACCGTCTTACGTAAGCGGCCGCGCGCTACGCGCTCCCCGATATTATCTGGCCGTGTCTAAACCGTGTAAAAAGCTAATCTCTCTTCGTCTCGTCGCCGACTGACGCTACGAGGGCGCGCGAATCGGAGGAACGCTCGACTATGTAGAAACGAGAGGCAAAGAAGTTGAGAATCACTGACGACGAAGCTCAAGGTGAACGAGATTCAAAGTGGCAATGGTGAGCTGCGCGAGCACGAGGGAGAGACTACGAGGGTCCAACGTCCCTAATGCCTGCGCTTTCGTTGCACACGCTAGATATACAAGAGCCTCGTTCCGTCTTCGTCCCGTTTCAATCCCTTCGTTCGGTCGTTCCCTTTTCTACTGGGTGTCTCGAATTGCAACGAGCCTACCGCGAGCCTACTGCAGTCAGACAAAACGGAGGACGACGATCGAGCGTAACTCTGCTTTCGCTCTTCATACTTCGATGATATTTCGGCAGATTAAACCACACACCGTGGCCTTCGACTTGTACCGATATGAATAACACGAAGTAACGAAGTGCTTACACATTTACTTGGCAAAGTATAGAATATCTGATATTTTTACTTTGTCGGATGTTTCTGGTGATTTGAATCGGAATTTTAACGGCAAGTTTTGGCAGTTGAGACGTCTTATTTACGACTGGTACAAATACGTTGATCCAGTACGAAATGGAAATTATTTAACGTACGACTGTTTAATAGAGGCGAGTTAAGAGAGTTAGAACTGTTGCGAGAAGTGGATAAATGTCAGCAGGTGATTGTGACGAAACTTGTTGATGACAATATCGTATTACGAGCGTGGGAAGACACATATAGAAATATTTAATTTTTGCTCGGTACAGAAGCAGTTTGATACGCAGAAACTTTTTCGACACTGGGTACACGTAGTTCATCCCGGACGAAATATAAGACAATGCTTGCTCAGATCTTTCACGTAATTATGACCGACCAAGTATCTACGAAACATAAAATATATACTTGGCTGTCGTAGAACTATTCTACATCGTCTAAATGTCTAAAACTCGCATCGCCATATTCCATTTTATTGAATTCGTTGCAAAATGATCACCTTCGGTTCTCATTTTCGCAACTGCTCCTGAGAACCTTTTCTCGACTTTCGAACAATGCTCGGATCATATAACAGCCACATCTCTAGAGACATTACGTAAGTCAGTCGTTTTCCATCAGTCATTCCGAAGAACACACGAAAAATATGTTTTGTTCGTTGAGAAATACAAAACCCGCGTCTTCGATTTCGCAATGCTTTCCTTTTTCTCTTCTCGGCGTCGTTGTTTTTTCTTTTTTCTTTTCTTCTTTTTTCGCGCGTTTCACGCGTACACTCACTCACAGGGGAAACAGGCTCCCGGCGCACGGATTATTTTCTCCACTCGCGCCTTACGTAAAATCGAGTTTACGCAGGTCGGGATCCATGCGAGCACGCATGACCATTCGAGCATTTTCTCGAACGTATTCCAGAGTAGTTCGAGCAATTGCGTTCGATGTTCGAGCGAGAAAAGAAGTTGCGCTTATTTTATTGCAATGGGTATCGGCTGAAAATCGTATTTGTCGATCCTTTCGAGAACATAGAAATACATTTAACTTCGTCCTCGTTAAAATATTTTTAATGGAAGAACGAGTTTTCAGATTCAGAGGATCGTTTCATATTAGATATTAAATTTTAATATCGTGTTCGAAAACTTGAAAAGATATTTAATGGCAAAATACTAAGACCGAACGATCGTGTAACTTCTCAGCTTATGATTAAATAAAGAATAAAAAGTAAGCTTGATAAAATATCTATCTGTTAATACTGTTCGGTACTAACGGTTAATTAATCTTTGGCAAAGGGTTCTTAATATTCTTACGTCATTTATCTACTCGAGCGTAAAATACAAAATATCCGATTTTGAGGTATAATATTCCGCACAGAGTTCTGGTAATAGTCATGTACTCTGATATATTCGCACGGTACTCGAGCAATAATCCAGTACTCTACATTCTCGAGTAGGTAGAATTCTCGTAGTAATCGCGTAATACTCGCAAACAGCACGTATATACACGATAATGACGCAGTAGTCACGATGTAGTAATCATATACGTAACGCGTGCATAGCGCTCAAAATAAACAGAAAAATGTTGGTAAATAAAAATCAACGTTCGACCGCTTTCGATTAACGATAAGATATCCCTATTGCATCTTTTCCATTGTAAAATGTATACTAATCAACGATCCACTCGTATCGTCTAATCTTATCTCCTCGCACAATTGGCTCGCAAATTGGATTACGCTGCAACACTTTTCATTTTTTTTCTTTTTATTTTTTTTGCAAGAAATTGAGCAAATCGTTGACTTTATATTAAATTATATCCGAAACTCGGAAAAGATAGCGAAGGAACACGATGATCATTCTAAATATTTCTCGTAATACAAACGACCAAAGTCCATTCTTGAACGTACCCTGAATATATACCAAGCACTCGAGGGACCTTGAAATCGATTTAAAAAAGAGATACTCGTATCAAAACTCGCGCGAAGGTCGTATTGTTTTAACTCGTTAAATTCCTCTCGACGTCAGTAGCATCGATTTCCCGAAAACACGTTAAAATCAAAGATCTAACATATCATCCGACGAAGTTAAATCACACATCCTCTATAATCTTTCTAACAATTCCTACAGCTTCATTTATTTTCCATCCGCAAGATATACACACAAACTACCTTCCGATCCGTGAACGAAGAAGCTTCTCGGAAATTTGGAAAACAGAGTATCGACGTTTCGTAAATTAAAAACCTCTTCTACATAATATTAGGAGAACCGGTCGAGTTATTTTGGCAAATCGTTGATAACTATTATTTTTTTGCTGGAAAATATAGCTACTCGTAAATCTTTGACTTTTATAAGAAGACACGCGCTTTCCTATATTTCGTTTAGGATAATAGTAGATTGTTTTTAAGATTTAAACAAGCTTATTCATCCGACGGATGAAAACGACGGAATCGTTCAACGAAGGATCATTTTCTTGTTCAAACTAACCGGGGTAAATTATTTCAAAACGGCTACGGATAAGACGATACGTTATTCTTGGAATATTTTATTCAAATAATCCAAGTCTGGCAATAAAACTGTCTGGAAACCTCACATTTAGATCATACGGAAAGGAGCTGAGAAATAAAGTTCCTACAAAATTATCAGGAACACGTCATGGAAGGATCAACGGAAGTGAACAGGTTCGCTTCAACTCCAAAAATAAAGCGCGCAATAAATTTCCGTGAGCAGCGAAATCAAACTGCGAGGGAACAACGTCGAGAAAATCGATCGCAAGACCTTCGTGGCCCGTGAAAAGCTCGCTGTTTCCAACCAACTATTCGCTTTTCTCCCGTGCGGCGACATCTATTTTTAAATATTCGCGCCTGCGAGCACGCGAATCGAATCGATGTTTTCCTTTTCCTTCCAGCAATAACGTAACGCACCCGATCGAAGTTTTAAAACACAGTTTACAGCCTTGGTGGGTTCTCCTTCTCGCCTCTCCTCGACCAACATTCCGGTTCGTCTTCGATAAAAATAATTATTACGAACGACCACGGCAGCATCGCGATTCCGATCGGTGACCATTAACGTTACGGTTTATCACGATGGACAAGCTGTTGACGCGTTTAACCAACACCATCTACGAGAGATGTTGGCCTCTTCGTTCCCTTTCTGTTCGAGGCATTCGTCGAAACATCGTACAACTGTCCGCGATCGAGCATAAATTAGCATATACCCCGTGTGATCGATGTCTTCCTGAGAGATACTAGAATTTTAAGAGAAACGAGATTTGCATCGTAACATTGCACTGGAACGTTTATTGAGATATCTAATCGTGGAAAATTTTGACGCACAGACCGAACTACTGGCTACTGGCAGATTTAAACATCCCAAGAGTAAAGAGATAAAACGTGAAAGACGAATTACTGGAAAGGGAAGAAGATGAGAAGAGGGAAAAGGCAAGGCGACACGAGGCAAAGTCGCGTTCAGTTTCTATTTCTGCTTTGCTTCCGTGGAAGCAAACAGCTAGAAGAATCAAGGATTCTTTCAGGCCCAACACAATGCCCTGCGCTTCGTGCTCGTAAGCCACGGATTGTTTCCATCGATTGCTTAATGCTGAAACATTCGTTACTGTCCATAAATATAAACGTAATTTATCACGAATCGCTACTGCCAACGTCTCCGGCTGATTTCCAAAGTGCTCTGTGGATCGTAACAACACCGACAGAGAACGGTAGGAAGTATGTTATTTTTATTCTCGGGACCAAGGATTCTTGGAAACTTTTCATCGAAACGTTTCTTTCCTTTCTTTCCTCTTCGTCGACCGTTTCCAGAGCACGTTCCGCTGAAAGTGATCGTTACGAACGCGATATCATTTACTAATACGATTCGAGAATAAGACTTGGCTGGAATGTGGCTGCTCCTTTTAGAAGAGTCAATATGTAGAACGCTTTCTCGAGACTCGAACTTTCGATAGGAGGTTAGAATTTGATCTCTAGCGGTCACGTAGAAATTCGGCCAGATCTTACGGTTCTTCGATCTTTCGATTTCTAGCGATTGTATCGTACAGACTCGTCGAAGTAGCCGAACGTTTGTAGACGCCTTTTATGAATATTACAATGTGTTTTTAAGGGATAACTTTCTTCAAATTCCTCGTATCACTTTCAACTTACGATTTATCTTCAAAGAAAGATACAACTGTATTTTAAAAGAGGCTCTACTTCAACGAAATAAAAATAATCGTCTTCTCGAACTGCTTGCTCAAACGTATTCTTCGAATCGCGACCAAAAATGGAATACAACTTCCCTATCCTATAAATATAGAATACGATAGCAATAAATTATACCGATAAAGAAGATGTCGCTAGGACTCGAGCGAACTATCTTCTTCGGAGCGAAAGAACGTTGCTGCCCTGGAATCGCAAGGCGAAATTCGCGAGAGAGCGCATAAGCCGTAAATAATGCAGAAGACGCGCAAAGGAAGGCCAAGGGGGCACCGGTTGCTCGTTTATTCGTATCTACAGGTTGCAGATTTCGCTATGGTATTCTGGAACGGTTCCAGCCACGGAACGTGGAAAAAAACGGGGCTGCCTCGTCGACC
>NT_176570.1:2282274-2308931 GCF_000188095.3 Bombus impatiens
GGTCGAGCCGATAGAGAAACAAATTAGAATTCGACTCGACGTAGAGGCGGCAGCGGGACGACCCTTCAAACTGCAGTTACAGCGGCCAATTTGCTCCAGGGCCGTGCCACAGGAAATTGTAATTTATAGCGTAACCGTTCGACCTTATAAATTTCGATGCAACAACCGGCTGGCAACGCCGCGGAAAATAAATTCGACAGCGTGTCCGGCTACGATCTTCGCGGGATCGACCGCGAACCACAGACTCCAGAGAAGACAGGAGCGTTAATGATACAGGATATGTGCGAGAAGAGGAGTAAGGGTAAGGAAAAACTCGTGATACTGGTGAGAATGTATGACGGTGACTCTTTCAGCATCGAGTTTTTCGGACATTGTGAAAAATATCTTTTTCGTTCCGGGTAGAATGAGATTACTAGTAATAATAGCGTCATTTTGTAATGTTTTTTTATAGAGAAGAAACAAAATGCGGTAGAATACGCGCGAAATTTAACGGAAAGTATTCTATCGTTCGAAACTGTTCTAAATATTTTAGTCGCCCATTTTCTAAAATTCTATAAATCTCCACAACTCTGCAAATGAAATTGCTGCGCAGCTCAACAACTCGAATTATCCTAAAACAGTCGAAACAAAGCAACGCGTCGGCTACTCGAAAAATACCGCATGACGGAAAACAACGAAACGAGAACGAAACTATTCGATGGAATGGGATCGTACGCGTCCAAGCCAGACAATGCGAGACACGAGCAGCTGAAACCGTATTATAAAGATCGAGTATTGGAATAACCGAGCCAGCGAGGGCGAGAGTGAACAAAACGAGAGAGAAAGGGAGAAAAGAGAGGGAGGGAAGGAGGAAGGGAGAGAGCAAGAGTATGGGTAAAAGGGGAGACGGAAGGCGACCAGGATGAAAGAAAGGGATGGAGAGGAAATGGCAGCACGCAAGCGCAGAGCGTATCCTTCGCGAAATGCACGAGGCAGGATGCAGCTCGGCTTCAGGGTCAAGGACGATTCGACGGGACGTGCACCCTGCGCCTCCTTTCCTCCGACAACGTTCCAGACTGAAGGATACTTGGCGCTGCAGCCACGAACCCTGCACTCTGACCTCAAAATGGCGGTGAAAGTTTCACGCGTCACGCGTCCAGGCGCTCCATTTTTGAAAATTGATAAATCAACATTTTACACGTTGAAACGAATCTTACGTAAATGAATATCGAGAATTGTCGATGAAAATCAGATTCTGATTCGAACGCTTCGCTTTTAACGAATTAAACTTACTCGCTCGCCTGTCTACACGTATCTCGCCGATGTATGATACTGTTTCTCGAATGCGCGAGCTACGGGTGAGCAAAAGTTCCGTCGTAGCATTGAAAATTCCGTAAGTGTCGCAGTAGACCGTAATTTGGATATTAAAGGAACTTCGAGTAAAGTACAATTCCGTTTAAGCCAATGAAAGTTTCGTTAAGCAGGTAGATTACAGAGTTGTCAGAATGCTTGCTTCCTAAGTACATCGAAATTCGAACCAATGTGCGAACTCCGACTATCGTGTTTGAGAACGTGCATTTAAAACGTTTCAACGTCGTCGGAGAATTTTTTTCGTACATCTAATTTTTGAGTACGCCAAGATCCGAATTACCGACGTTATTTCTCATCGAAGCGAACTTTATATATCCATTGGAATTTGTGTTCTGACTATCGCTAATAACTAGAATTGTATACTTTGATGCAACACTCAAGCTCATCGAATTAAAAAAGATCAGAAGACTCGTAGATCAGCGTCTAACTGAACGCTTCAGCCAACACACGCGTAAGCCTGCACTCTGTCATACGTGAAAACATAGGTTAAAACGCGAACGCCTGGCAGCCGTGTATTTCGAACACGAATTAAATGAGAATGTCAATCGCGATTAAACTCACGCATGTACGCACGAGGTACGCGTCAGACGATAATCGACGACAGAATTCACCAGCACACGTACACACCCGCAATTTCGGAATCAATGAACAATCGAAAGCAGTGTCTCTCAACTTTCTCGAATTTTTCCAGCTACGACTACTTTTAATAACCAAACCGCCGTCGTTTTTCCAATCTTACATTCTTACGAACACGACCGAAGAAACAGATTCATTAAATGTAACGATAACTGCTCTACTTTACATATTTTATATATCTTTACGTGTTTTCCGCGTTTTGTAAATATTTAAAGCCTTAGATTTCCCAAAAATGTGCAAACGTTCGTAGTCTAACGATAACTAAATAACTTTATGACTTTATGACTTCAAATAATTTCGTTACGAATAAGATTGAAATTTGTACAAAGGGAAATTTGTGGATTAAAGCGACGAAAACAGATTAAAATTACGACTCGTGGAACACCGCGTTCGCTACTTTTTTATCCACCGGCGAGGATCTTTATCGATCCGTGAAATCGATTAGCAGGCCGATACGCGGTTTATGCAAAATTCTTGCATCGTATTCTTTAACGCGGCACGGCTATTTTGGCATGGTTACGTGGCCCCACCATTACGCTGCGAAAGTAACGAGCATCCGGCTACTTTTGTATTACGGCTGCATGCAAAAGCGCTTTTATCGAGCTTGCGTAATTACTACGTTGCTTTTTACAAGCGTAGAAGATTTCACGACGCTCAAGGATACTTCTAGAGGTGCGTTTCTGCCTAGAAATTTTTTACCATACGTATCCCTTTACCTTCCTCCCTCTATCAGCACAAAAAGCCTCGTTGCATAAAGTTAAGCTTTTCGATAACGTTTCTTGATCGAAAGACGATAATAAACTTACTCGACGCAGATTATAGCCACTTTGAAATTGTAGAAAAATAAGAAGCGCTAGAGAGATAAGTGAGCGAAAGGTGAGAAAGGAGTCAGAAAATGAGATACCGATTAAACGAGAGACAATGAACGTTAAACGCGTCATGTTGTTTTTGAAAGAATTATTGAACGCCGAGAATTTACAATAACGTGATGATCACGTGGGTAACAATAGCGTGATAAGATAGGCGGTAAAATATGAGAACGTTAGATAAAGAAGCGCATGTGCATCGTGTACGAATATAACGCAACGGCAGAGAGAGAAGATTCGATCGAAATTGACTTTCGCCGCTTGTTTACCGACCGGCAACGACTCGCGATTACGTTTTTGATAGCCTTTTAACACAATACAAAAAGAAACATTCAACCACGTGTGTGGACGATAAAAATAACGCTCAGGTCTAAGGAAAAGAATGAAAGGAAGAGAGTACGTTATATACAGAAACTACGTCTCACACAGACCGTGCAATTAGCATTTTCGATTCTTTTCTATCGCTATATTTAAAACGAGATATAAATCGTGATAATTATACCTATCTTATGCCTGAGCAATACCAGTCTAATCAAGATCGAAGAAACAATAGTAATGTTTAAAACTAATCAGAATTACGAAAAATCTAGAGATGTTGGTTTCTAGGAGTTATTGTTCCGTTCGGTATGGAATTAATTATACATTTCCAGATAGATGATACGGCATCTTGTTGAATAAAGGACAAGTTTCCTGTCTAATTACAGATATGCTTCGTTGTCTGTATGTAATTATTCCAACGATGGAAAGAACAAGTGCTGGACAGATATTTTCAATGGATATACAAGTCTCGTCGTTGCTTGTCTAAAACCAGCGAAAATAATTCTATGTCAAAATAATATCGAAAATACGCAGCTGTGACGCGTGATTTTACGAAGCTGAAAGATTCTCCGAAATTCTCTATCCGATGCGCCAATTTTTTTATTGTCGAAATTTGTCAAACAAGATTCGAACCTTCGTACTTTATCGAAATTTCTACTTTACCGAACAGCAAAGAGAACAAAGTCCAGCAGAGAGAACGTGAACACAGACGAATTGATCGCATGCCACGCGATGTCTCTTAGCTGAATATTCGTTTGGTAATTTTCACGAAACGGAACGCAATATCCGACGCTGTTGCACATGCGCTTATGCATGCACGCGATAACGCAAGCGTGTACGCGCGCAAGTATCGCGTGTGGCAAATAATTAATTTAACATCGGGCCAATCGCGCAAATAACATCGATCGTTTATTCTTGACCATATGCTACATAGCCGAAGCGGTGCATTTACACTGCTTCATCAGCGCGCTCCACCTAAGTACATGCATTTATCAGATTTAAAGGATGTGTGCACTTATATATGTATGCAGCGTGCATTCGCTATTAATGCATGCACGGTACACAACTATATCTACGGCCACGAATCTAAATTTATTGACTGCGCGTACACATGCGGCGCGGACCGACTCGCGCCATTTTTCCATTCTCCTCTCTTCCGCCGCTTTCTTTCCCTTTACCCCGCTATATTACCTTTCTTTCTGATTCACCTCGACAGCCTCTATATTTCTTTTCTTCTATTCTTCGAAATAAACGAAGACAAAACCGAGGACACTTGTTAAGTCTCGAATTTTTCAAAGTTGCAGCTTCGTACGGTTCGAAGTACGGTTTCGATCGGCAATTTTCCAAGGTTCGAATTATTTCAGTTGGTAAACTCTCTCGGAGTCAGAATCGTTTGAAATTTTTATCTCTGAGAATTTTCTTGATTTTGCGAAGGGAAGTTAACTATCGGCGTTACAGCTTTTCCGAGTCAACTATGTTTTTTGTATTTTCGACATTCTCGCGTGATAAGTTACACGCGATAAGTTACAACGATCAATTTCTCGTTTTTCAGCAACGATATTTCACATTCCAGAAAATCGTGAAAAAACCTATTACGTTTCCCGATTTCGAACGTTGCAGAGGTTGTAAATAAACGTTACAGATATCACTAATAACGTACACCGTTATTTATGAAGTAATTTATTAGTTTTTTTTCGCCACTTAAGCGGAGGTATGAAAGGAAGATTAATCGTACAGTGGAAAACTGTTGAATCTATAAACGCAATGCGAAGTTATCACGAAATTGAACACAAGGTACTAGACCAAAACACCGCTGCAAATTTTCCAAGTATCGTAATTACGCTAACGATATAATAACGCACCGCGAGCTCAATATATATGATAGTTGTTGCAATGGCAATTAGGGTGTTGCGATGAATTATCGCTTTCTTTGTTCGTTCGGGTATGTCATCGTGGCACTTCATAGTTTACAGCGGTTTATTCAATTAAATCCGCTGTTACGATGAAAGAAACATGAGCAAACTTGGTCCAGTAACCGGTATACATACATAAAAGGTAGCCACTTCAAAAACAAAAGGCTTTTCTAATTTTTCCATCGGACATATTTTCCATCGAGACAGGCGAAATTAGTTGTAACAAAAACCTCTGAATCGAATCGCGTTATCGTGACTGGCATAAATTCGAGTTCCTCGAAATTAAATATTTTCTAATTTTCAGAGTTTATTCAGATCTACTAAATGAAACTTTTAGAGTCTCCAATTCTTTGATACTTAAAATTTCGAATTTCCAAACTTGTCCGCTGTCGAATCGTCAAATTTCCAAAATTTCGATTCTCGACTTTCAAAATGTCCAAACGCTGAAACCTCCAAATATACAAACTTCTCGAATTAAATCAATAACATCGGATCTCCGTGTTCAATTTCAACGAACAAGTGTTCGAAAGCTCGGAAACTATTTCGTTTGCACGCTAGTTGGTCCGCTTCGGTGCGACTAATTCCATTTAAGGCGGACTTGCTTCCTACTTCGTTAAAAAGCGAATAAAGAAAAATCGTTTTAGCCCCGTCTTAAGAGCGAATAAGCGAAGGAGCTTCGATAATTTCCTCTATCGGTGTTCACGATGCACGGAGCAAAGGTTTCCGCCCGATAAATCTTCCACTTCTTCGATATCAATTCAAACGAGTCGCTCGGCAAGATGGTGCAACTTTTCGACGGTTGATTAAAATGTACATACACACAGGGAGACGTAGCGCCAGGAATAATCGTGTTTCGACGGAACGACTATTATCTTTGACAGGCAGGCTTTCTTTTTCAACGACGAGAAATTACGTCGCGGTCGATGGGCCGAGCCTAACCGGAAGTTGCTTCTAACGCGCTACCACGGCACAAAGGGCGTCGCTTAAAAATTCAATGCATTTCAAATTGCTCAGGAATCGTCCCGTGTTCCCCGCGGGACGGTTCGTGGCTTAATTTTCGCCGGCGCTGCTATTTTTTCAAGCTTTCAGCGTTCGCCGGAATATCGTTTTCCTTCGTCATCGAAAATTTAAACGTTCGTTTTCGGCGAATCTCGAAAGAATATACCAGGTGGAACGATCGTCGTCGTCGTTGTTGTCGTTACGATCGTTCATTCGTTTATACGTAATTTCGTTAAGAAGACAATGACGTTTTTCAATCTTCCTGTACTCCACTGTACTTTACGTAGTACCATCGTCGATTTTGCTGATCGACTTCGGTCGATACTTTCCCTTTTTCTTTTCTTCTTGCTTTTTAAACTTTTCTTCCTTTTTTTTTTGTAATTTTTTATCGTTTACAAAGTTTCTTGAACGTTGACGCAAATTTCGCTTCACTCGTTGATAACTTGGAAATTTTATGAATTTTTCGATGCATACCGAGGGCAGAAAATAAAATTTTACTTCTTGTAAATTGTCTATCGATTTTAATCTCCGCATGCCATAAACTTTCAATTGCGAAATCATGTGATTTAAGAATAAAATCGCTATATTCGCGATAGGGAATGACGGATTGAAGCGGTAATAAAGGAACACACGTGAATCAACAACCGAAATGCACCGATAACGAGGATCCTTCTGTGTCGGACGGGTAATAAGCCAGTATTAGGTGTCGGTTAGCTACAATTACGGACGTTAGTGACTGTTTATCGTTATGCAACCACCGTGTCGACGCAGCAGGTAGACATTAAATTTATTAACAACCGTTGTTCCTTTCGATGCGTGGTCATTGCGTGAACAATGTGGTCTTCGATTAGGTACATGGGTTTCGCGTTATATGTAGTACCGCGTACTGTGCTGTATTTATACAAACTCAACCATCGTGCAAACAACGTACTATTCAAATCGATCTTTCGTATCTATCGTCCGATATTCTTTCGATCAGAACCAATTCGCTCTCTATCTTTATTTTACGATCGACGAAGATCGTATCAAAATTCAAGCTGCATAATCACGTTCGAAGATGACTCTCGCAATACTAGACGACCGATTCTCGATCGAAGATGGTGTTGGTTCAAGGTAAAGACGACCATAACGAAACAAGGTCCAGATATCCGAAAACAGACATGGTCGCTTATTTCGGTTGATCAGAAGCCGCGGCGATCGAGAACGTCCATGGGAACGGTCGATTAATAAATCACTGGGTTCCCGTGGAAAGTTCGACCGCGGATTTATTTTAGACGCGTTGCAGCGCAGCGGATTTAGGACAACGTGTCATCGTCCCCGACGTTTGCACGATTGCCGCGCGTATTGCATACATATGCACCTGTGACGGCCCACTTTCACGGTGTCCTCGGCATACGGGCGAAATCAATCGCACATGAAAAGAAAACATAACGCTGCACGTCCTTAGAATAGCGCGATGATCCGCGCGGTTTCGCAAACCAATCGACTTCGCCGTGATTTCCGAGCGCCGACCTTCGCGGTGCAACGAGCTTGTTCGAAGCTTGAGTGCTTGATCGCCCGAGCGACACAGCTAATTAAATAGAAGTTTCAAGAAATAAGTATCGGAAAAAATATGTACATAAAAATCCGCCATCTACTTATAAGACGTTTTTTAACAACGATTTCCAAAACTTCGTCACGATGAAATATATTGCACGAAGATATCTATCAGTCTAAGAATGTAATTGGTACAGAAAGGCAATCCACGGTCGAATAGTAGACAGAAACAATTTTGGAGGATGAGTCACTAACGACCACTGACTGACCAAGCAATGGGCGTCGTCCACGACAGGTAATCGACCAATAAGACAGGTGATAGGTAGTTTAGAGAGATTCGAATATTTCGATGCTTATGGAAATCACAGACGCTTAAGATTAACTGGGATCGCTGGTAAAAATGCTCGTATATATCTATTTTAGTTGCTTCCTCGTATATTCTCGATTATACGATGGAATAGCACCTGCTTGTCGACAAGTTCTCCGGCAGCATTTTCACACACAAGTCGACCATTGTTTAATAGATTATATAAGTGTGTGTAGTATTTAGAATCTTTATTCTCTTCCAGAACTTGCATCGCGTGCATAATGTAATCAGTAGCGATAATTTACCAATAATTTAAGGTAATTTGCGGAAGATCTGTTAATTTTAAATCAAGTATCTATCGAAGTAGATTTCTGATAATATTTCCGGAGTGTAGTATTTATAACAATGACTTACATAAGTTAACAATGTCGAAAAGCTGATCTCTGTACTAAGAATATGGGATACTCTTACGTTTAGCAAGTAAATGACTATAGATGAATTTTATACGTTTACTTTTATCGTGTTAAATAACAAAATAAAATTCATCTTGCAATCTACTTGACGAACGTTGTTGGGTAACTACCTACGTGTATTACATAATAGAACGAACAAATGTTTAAATGTTTGAGTATAAATTAGTTTCTCTGTTACTATTGGAATAAAATTTCATCCAGTTTGATATTGAAATGACGTTGGAATGTATTCACGATGTTAAGAGTACGTGAAACTTTTAATTAGAACTAGCTGAAGTTGCCGACTTTCCGTCCAGCCAACCCTTCTCTCATTTTTTTTTTTCACTATTCCCTAACAAAAATATTTAAACGGAGTAAATCAACCTTACCTAGTTTCGAGAAACCAATGATTCTGAATTTAATAGTTAAATGGAGCGTGTACTATTATAAATAAAAAGTTGTTAATCTATTTAAGGATCATTAAACAGCTGTTAATTATAGTAATCAAGCTCCAACTCATAAATATTCAACCATATAAATTCGTATCTTTCGGAACGTCGATCGTTTCATCAAAGAATAAAAATATTCAGCCAAACGACCGTGTAATTGCTCTGCACGTCGTGTTCCGAGTTAACCAATTAAAAACACATTGCCAATTGCACAAGTTGCACTTGATTAATCATTCTTGACGAGATTTCTAAAGAACTACACGCTACGAGGACGGCCAAAACGATTTCTAAATCTTCCAACGATAATCCACGATTTATATGGTCGAATCGTATTAGGCTGTTTGGAAAATTCATAGCAAAAATTAAGAAAGCTTCAACTGCGATTAGACTTTCCCAATATTCGCTTGAAAAATTGCTCCTTTGTGCTCGAAAAACCCTTTCCTATAAAGAGTTCCTTCGCACTGTCTTTACGGCTTTTTGGAATATTTAATCACTCGCCTATGTATTTTTGATAAGTTTTTTACACATCGAAATAAATGCTACGAATGAGACGGACAGAGTTAAACATATCAACTGAGATACAACGTTTCTTGCTTGTTTTTCGTAGATACGAGATTTAATATTGTCACGCTAAAAATAGCAAAAATTATTTTATTAACGAATATCCGATATTTCTTCTTAATCAACATCTTATTACACGATAGAGATTCCGTTATAATTAATTTTAGAATCACTTAATATCGATTTAGTTACTGAGCTTTTTTTATCTCTGATACCGCGTTTAAATCGAGCTGCTTTTCGCGCGCCGCCACATCTTGGCTATATCGATTCGTCCCGTGGACAGGCGTCATTAAAATTTCACCATTTCCGAATTGCGTTCCGGACGCTCGTCCAAATGGTTTCAGCGTCGTCGTAAATAGCAACAGTTGGGAAATTAACATCTGCGGGCCGAAGCGAATTCGCGCGCGCACGCGTGATAGTCGATCTTGAAAAGCGTACTCTCCAACGGACTGTTGTGTAGGATTATAAATCGTTAGGAAACGAAATACGCCGATAACGATAATACTTTTGATAATAATGGTCTTTTTCCGGGAATTTTCGATAATACATGTTCGTTCATATTATTTATCTGTTTACTTCCCTTTCTCCTTTCGTATACTACGTGGAATATATTTGGCTTGGCCGGAAAATTCTATCGTTAAATTTACTATTTTATTTATCGTTAAATAAGATATGGCTTGGAATACGCAGTTACATCTTACATATATAGAATCATGTATTTTAATTAAATATATAATTCACCTACAAAAATAGTAGCAAAGTACCGGAAAATAATTATTTTCTAAATTGTACAAGTAAAAAGAGCATTGGGCGCATTAGAATATTCGCGATGGAGCAGATAAAGAAAATGATTTTAAATCTATCTACTGATTATAAATAACAAAATTTGAATCAACATCATCGTTATGAACTCTCAACTATATATATTAACGAGGATACGTGTAAAATCGAATTCTTGGCTGTTTGAACTACGCTGCAGAATTTCCTCTTGAACTTGAAGTTTTTAACCGTGATATAAAAGACTCCTATTAAATCTAGGAACCGGGTTCCTCTACCGTATTTAAAAGATTCCTGCTACAAGAGGAACACAAGACGCGAATATACAAGGTGCGTCGCTCAAGAAACGAGAAAATAAAGCTACTTAAATTTCATTCGACTGCCACACGACAAACAATCCCCGTTCATATCGTTTCGTTAACATGCAGACATCGTGTTGCGATTCCGTATCAACCTTTCCCACCGGAAGCGAGTCTTGGCTTAACGAGATATCTGCATGGAGAACTCGTTCTCGGTACTCGAACTTCGATCTTCGCTTCCAAGCGATCGTACGAATAATTGTTGTATTATTACATTATTACAAATTATCGTGGAAATATCAATTAAAAGATACCAGATTCGTAAAATGCGTAGAGTACAAAGTTGAATTTTTACACGCGTAATATTACAGGCGTAATTTGAAAAAACTGATCGATCACTGTAAAGGAATATCGTATTGCAATAAATTTACTGACGCGAGAATCAAACGATAAATCAACGGTGTATTAAGAGCGAATAGAGTAGAGGTTGAAGAGGTATCGCGAGAGCATCGTTTATCGTTGGAGAATCGTCGGAAAATTTCCATTTCGTTCCAGCTCTCGGCTACTTCCGGCCGACAGATCGCCGCGCTCGCCGCAAAGCAACGAGAGAATCGTTCGCGATCCGTTGGCGAAAACAAATGCAAATTCACTGTCCGCGTGGTGGACACGGCGCGTAGTTATTATAGCAATTAATTAAAATTCCTGTCATTATACGTTCTGGCGCAGTCCTGAAACCATGCGTGAACCGCGACGCTCGGTCACTCTGCATGCACCCTCGGTAAGACCCTCTGTTCGTGTTTCTGATGACATACTATTGCGATTCGAAATTACCGTGCATACACGTACGGTAATACCGAGCATGCTTTCGAGACACGCTTTGGAAACACGCTTTTTGAAACGAAAAACGAAACCATTGTCTCTGGTAACACAGCAGATAGCGTTTATGAAATGTTTTAGCGAACACGTTAAGCGCCATATATATAATTTATGTACCTTACTCTTTAATCTTTATTATTTTTATATAATTTTTGATTAACAAACAAAGAGAAAAGCGATATACATATAATTTGAAACCTGTTTACGTTTTCATTTATTATTTTTCTTTTAATAAAAAATCATTTAATAGATTACCGATCCTACTTTTATTACATTTCGAGGCACTTAGAAGGAGAAACGAACATGATCAATAACGGAATGAAATCTGTAAATCTCGAAACGGTATTAATCTGGTTCTTGAAACGTCGTGGATCGTGGAACGGAACCGTTATCTCTGATCGAAATGGATCGTGGTTGTGGTTAACAGAGAATCGAAGAGAGTAGGAGCCGTCGAATATTTCATAGCTCGCGACACGGTCGTGTATCGAGAGTCGCAGTGAATGCGGATCAGTTTTCCAGAGCGTGATTATTCGACCCATTTTGCTTGTAATTCTATCGAGTATAAAGACTGCTTCTATTTGAGATTTAAAGAAACGTAAATCAAGAGCCGCGGTGAATGCGGATCAGTTTTCTAGGGTATGATTATCCGACCTGTTTTTGCATCGTAATTCCGTGAAGCGCCAGGATCTCCTTGCAATCAAATTTTTTATGTCGTCGAATGAAATACATATTAATATCGATCGACCGAAGAGATGTTAAATCTTTTGAAACTATTAACTCGCATAGGTTTGCCACGAAATATTACAAGTCACGAGATAATTATATTATACGTAATGGAGCGCTGAAAAGCCTCGATCTCTCTACAAGTAATGCTACTTTTATTAAAAGAATGTCTGGCACGAAAGTTATATAATTTCGAATATTTCCTTGGAAGCTAGTATCCGAGGGTGAAAAAATTAATGAGCGTACGTATCGAATCGAACTAGAAGTAAAAGAGATATAACAATTACGAAGTTTCTCGTTACATACGGTTCTCTCATTCCCGCGACTCTTCAAGAGTAAATGTAATATAAATTTCAAGAAAGTTTTTACCGTTGGTATCCTCGGTGAAAATTACTTTGAAATTCTGTCATGTTAATTCAAACGCCGTGGGATTTGATGAATCCCAAGTAAAATTATTCAAATTCGGACACGGCGAACCAAAGTAGCATAGCGCATTTCGTAGAATAAAAGTCACGATTCGGATATTATATTCGCTCTAAGATTCTGTGGTAACTGTCTGTAATAAACTTCACCCTGGCCAACCTTATAATTACCTTAATTCAAATCGAATCGACTTACGAGTTTATAGCAGCGCGCGAATATTAGATTTTTTCTCTCAATCTCCAAGCACCTCTTTGACAGCCACTATTTCCAAACGAAAGAAAGTAGAGAAAAGTGCAAAAGCACGAGATTAAGATTATACGTTTATGATTTTACGACACGTACAGTATCTCGCAAGAGTATTCGTCTTACACTTACCGTAAGAAACTTTTACGTGTGCGTGTTATTTAAAACATCTTCAAATTTCAAAGACAAATTTCATGATTATCGTAAGACGGGACTGTCCTAATTATATCGACAAAATTTTATTGCAATCCGAAGATATACATACAAGTTACAAGATATTTATTGCGAACAAAATTATTGCAAACTAAGGAGGTGATGCCACTGAACATTGAGAATTATTAATATCGTGAACGACCAGGTATTTAAATACTCTTGTGATCTCTGCAAAACGCACGCTTGCGATAAATATCTTGAAATTTCTGTAGTTTCAAAATTGTCTAAAACGTGACGAATACGATATTTAACGAATACAATTTTTAGAATATAAACCTGATACGAGTAGGATGTTATTACAATGCGACTGAAATATCGAAATGTTTCATACAGCAGACGTAATATGTTCGTCAAAATTGTCGACGAGTACAGCAATACTTTGACGAGCTACTCTAACTTAAAATATTCCAGACAAATTTAAAATATTCCAATTCACGTGGAAAGTTGATGCATCTGAGGGTTAATATCATGAATACGAAAACCGTATTTCGCGCGACACGATTCAAGAATAAACGGAACCAGTGGATCAAACGACGCTGGAAGACCAAAAGCTTCGTGTGCCACGGATTCCATGAATGTCTCGTGGCTGCGTTGCGTTATGTAACGTAACTACGTGGTGTAACGGGGTGGTTGGCGGTGTGGGCTTTTACATTGTCCGTTTCTGTGCCACGCACCACCTACCCCCTTCACCCTCCTGTGGTGCTTTCGTCGCTTGGGGACAAAAAAAATCGATAGCCTCTCTCCCCACAATTCTTTCTCTCCCTCTGGCTATCTCTGTCTGCACTTCTGTCTTCCTTTTTCCCACCATATATAGCATATATGCCATCATCCCCTAGCATTTGTGTCTCCGGGTTGTGCGCGCCCCGTGTGTGCCCGGGTACACACGGCACACCGTGTGTACCGAGTTCTCTGGCTGTTCCTAGCGTGTGGCAAAAAGGTGTACAAGCGAATAACAAAGCCCTCGGTTTTTTTACGTTTATGCACATTTCCGCCCCTCCGCCCTTCCGTCAGCCCTCCACCACAGTGACGAAACACGCGTCGCCTCAAGAGCTTCGAACTCGTCCGAATGGTCCGACTCTGTGTCTTGTGGAAAAATCAATTCGTCGATTTGACAAGATTTTTGGGTTACGATCGATGGATAAATCGTAGGATGTTTTACGCAGTTTATTTATAGAAGAGATCGTCGACGAGTCTTTTACTCGGTTGTAACATAAATAAGTTCGGTCAAATAAAGAAAAATATGTATTGAGTTTAACCGAACTTACTTACGTTACAACCCAATGTATCCATCTCGCTGGTTTACAGTTGAGATTTAACTGTTAGACCTGTGATTTTCAATCGATGCGGTGTGCCGCAACAGCTTCTAACGCTACAACTACCGGTCTTTGCCACGTATCTAAATGTTCTACACGTATAAATCAGTGTAATTCAACAGATATTAGTTAAAACAAATAGATCGATATAATCGAGCCTCTGTCTAACTAAAAACCAATATTCATTTTCACAAAAATACCTGTGTACTTTTAGTAATTGTAGAAAAAGAAAATTTGGAATCTGTCATTTTGACAAGTTTGATAGGGTCCTAGCGTTAAAACGCGCGATACCCGATTACATAGTCAGCAGCACTAATCTCATTTACCTCGGATTATCAAATAAAAGTAACAGCAGCCACCCGGTGTGAACGTCTTATCTTGAACCAAATATAATATACCTTTTGCGTCCCAGAATATTAGTAATTACCTCGTTTATGCGTGCCATGAAGCGAAACAGATTGAAAATCGCTGCCGTAGACTACGGAGATTGAGTCAATTCTAACAATTTGTTCAACCGCTGTGATGCTCTTACCTAACCACCCTCGTCAATGAGAGAGTGACAAATCAAAAGTTCCACTGACTCGTCGAGCTGACGATCTAGCGAACCGTTTCGCTTTCATACATTCCGCAGGAGAGGTGCAAGAACGAGGAGCAAGAGCACGAGAACGGGTCCGCGACTTATAAATCACGTCGACAATCGGGGTTAGTGCAGGCAGCACCCTTGGAAACCTGTTCCACTAAGCGTCTCGTCGGCCATTGTTCCGCTCCATTTCGAACTTTCCTGACCCGCTGTATATAAAAGGGTCGCATCTAATCGCACGTATCACGCATGTTAATTAACAGGCCCAGCCCTTTGTACGTCGCGAACAACGACGCGAGATAACCGTAAATTGCTTTCAATTTAACACACGACCAGGGACGATCATTTGTCGTGGGATCGCCAACTGTTCACCCTCCTCTCATCACCGTCCTCCGATAATTCTTCTTTTCTTTTTTTTTCTCCTGACGTCACGATGAACAAAGATATTGTTATATTAATTCCCGTAATTCCCTTTCGAGGATTAGAATCGACGATACGAAATTTAAATAAATTATCTCTTACGATCTTCGAATGGAGACTGTACGAAGACTAATGGATTAATCTTAAATCATTAACCACTTTCTTTTAATTTGCTATTAGCACTATGGATGGAATTTTATGCGATTGTTTCGATACTTGAAAATTACGTATAAGATTAACTAGGCTCGTTGTCGCGAGAATTGACGATTTAGAGATCAACGGACATGGCATATAAGATGCTTTAAAAATTGAAATCTCTTTGAACCGGACCTATCGAATTAGACGAAGAGATTGCGTTAAATAGAACGTAAAAGACCTACTTTTTTTTCGTTTTTTCTCGGTGAATAGTGGCGAGTTTGCCCAGTCTTGGTAGGCTATGCTCTCTCATTATACGAGCAAAACAAAACGAGAGGTTGGAATAGGATTAAGTTAATGAGATAAATGAAGTACTCACCTATTTTTCTCGAGCTCGTTATGAGTTGTCCTGCAACGGAAAAGAACGTTCTTGTTAGACTTCAAAGCGGTGAAATCGTTTGCTTTGCGATAGGAAGAAAAAAAGAAAGAAGGAAGAGAAAACGTCGGCGTTTCAAGTACCAACGAAATTTTAAATTTTCCACGAGATAAACGTTCCATTATGCGTGGACATTACATTTTCTAGTAAGCTAAACATAATATGGACATTTTTCAAAGCAATTTCATTCTGTCGAATATTACAAATTTATATGACCAAATAACTAAATATGTAATGAAGCAAGGAAAAGAGAGAAAGACAACTGCTTCGTGAATATAACAATTAATACGATAGTGTAAGCGATATTTATGCGATAAATGATTTGATTCTTGAAAGAATTTAATGATACACAAACTACAAAAAAAAACGAAAGGAATATAATTTCTATATCTTCAATAACATTAAAATTTCAAGGATTTGATGTTTAAAAATTTGAGAATTTGCATGTGTTTAAAACGAATTCAAAGTTCAGCGTTCTAATATCTCAAATCTTATTATGTGCTATTATTTCGATCGTGTTTTTGATCGACGACCATTCTTCAAACGAGTTGAATGGTCTAATCGCGCGATCATTTAAGATTCAAACGTAGGATGAAACCGCTTTAAAACACGTTCTGTATCAACGCCATTCGGAACAAATGTAGCGGCCTTCAATGTACTGATAAGATATATTTTCAGCGATGTTGTGTTACGATTTTACCCGATTAACCTTGCATGATAAATCGTTGAACTCATTCTTGGAAAAAACAAACGATATTTTGTATACCACTTGAAATACTGTGGACTACATTGAACAATAAATTTCTCCGCGCTTACAGGTTTACAGAATTTACAAAATTTTCTAAAATTATCAGAGCTACTTTCAAACTCGTAAAAATTTCTTAACAATCAAGTGGTCACTAGACTGTGAATACTCGTGCAAATTCGTATGTTCACGAATTTAAGCAAATGGATAGAAAATTGCTCTAAATTATTAAACATTCTAACGAGTGCTATACTTTGCATTTTCGCACGTTTATATTTGCCATAAATACATAAAAATCCGCAGTCTAGTGATCACGGAACGAAGATTACTATTATTCCGTACAACGAAATCAGATCGCTTCCTCCCGAGAGGGAAAACAAGAAAAAGAGCAAAGAGTAAAAATAAAAAGGAAACATCAGATACGTGAAGCTGGACTGAGAAACGAGTAAAAACTGAAAAGCTACGTAGTTGACGTGTTCGCGAGGATACCAACCTGCTGCCTTGGGATTTTTTCGTCTTTGGCCTTTTTGTGACCGTCCGCATATCATCGGGCATCGGCATCGTCGAAGCGTAGCCATGTTCAGCTTCTGCAATGACAAACCAATCGGTCGGTGAGTTCTGCCGATCCGTTCGCATCGCGCGAATTCCAAAAGATACCGCGCGCCATAGGAAAAAAGCGCGCGCTCGCTCGCGGCAAACACGACTCGTTAAAGCGCACGGACACACGGCCGTGCCGGAATAAAGTCACGTTCCCTCTTTCCAACATAACTTACTGCGGCATTAAAGCTTCACCTGGACACGGAGCGATTCTTGCTCCACCTATAAAGCGAGAGAGAGAGAGAGAGAGAAAGAGAGAGAAAGAGAGAGAGAGAGAGAAACCGGACTGGAGACGCGGAGCGTTCGAAAAGCGCGGAATTTATGTTACGATTTCAGTTAACGCACACCGCGTGTTCCATGGAACCAGTCTCGCCGAACGTCGCACGCCGTTGACCTCGAATAAATTCGAAAATGTAACAATGCGAGAACGAGAACGATCGTCGAACCGGCCACCAGTCGATTTACGTGCTATCGCTGGTTACCAATCGCCTCGATGGAGACTTAGAGCAAAGGAATCGACCGATGGAGATTGTTTATAGGTGAAGAGGTGAAGGATCTTGGACATTGAAAGTAGTATCGTAAGTGGGAATTTTTCATGCTTTTTTGGTGTTATAGGCAATGTGAGATGTGAGATATCGGAGTGTTTTAAAAATTATTTCTACCGCTGTGTAAACTAATTACAAAGATTTCTGGTCTTGGGGATTGGGAAATCCTGGTGCGAGTGACAATTTTTATATGTATTTTTCTGGCGTTTTAAAGGATAAGAGATTTGCTGATTGTTTGAGATAAACGTGTACAATATTGGAATGTCTTAAAAATTATTCCGATCGTTTCAAATAACGAAGAATGGAAAGTTCGATAATTATTTTTTATATTCGATAATTAACTTACGACAGATGCATCTCGCATTCAGCAAAATAGAAAATTTTTATTTTATCTTGTTTTTTTCTTGAGATTTTTAGAAGAAAGAAGTGATGTGACGTACGAAAAAGAACAAAATGTTTGGTCCAGAAATTCGTTGAAAAAGGATAAGCATGTAAGAAACACACTTAAAAAGAAACTACGTATAAACTCTATAAATATAAATTTCTAAAATCCTTCGGGTACCACTCTACAACCTATAGAGCCAAGAAGAAAGAAGGCCCACTTTTTAAAGCACTTTACGATACACCATCCATAAATCTAAGAAACTTTCTCAAAAATCAGTATTTTTTCAGTAACTTAAAGAATTTTCAACATGTAGGAGGAATGTAAAAAGCTATCTGTTGAGAAAAGTGAAATCAACGCCAGAATACTCGGACAAAGCGTACACGACACTTCACATGCTCGGTGGTTCTTTAACATTCCTCTAGAAAATTTGTTCGTCGTGCGACAAAACAACGTTTCAAAAATAGCCAGCACTGTAATTTATCACGAAAATTGCGCTCAGGATGGCGGGAGCTAAGCACAAACAGGTCTCATCGGGTCGAGAAATTGATATTATGTAAGGGGACAGTCAGACAGCAAGAGGACAGCGAGGTAAGGACACGATGTGCAAAAACTCGACGAAACGACTGTAACGACTAGCGATGGGACCAAGTTCGGTATTTACTCGCGGATTCAAGTCAATTCTAATAGAAAAGTTTCATTTGGTGACATTCGATTGGTATTCGTATCTTTCATGATTCTATATTTATAAAGTATTGGCATAATACAAGTTTGTTTCGAATTCCAGAACAAACACATGTGGAATTTAAGCGTTACTCAAGATCGAATTAGAATAGAATGGAATTAGATAGTCGAATACATAAAATTTCGTAAAATTCAACATTGTAAATAAAGATTTGACATATTTTTACAGAAGACAAAGCTTCTAATGTCTTGTAATTTGAAAGTTACTAATCTATGTTTCGTAAATGTTATTTCATTTGTTTATCGATATTATAATAATTACGATCGTCGTCTTTCGCAAGCGGATAAGTCATAAGAAATTAAAATTCTCGATATTCGAGCCCGTCCGAGTCTGAATCTATTTAAAAGTCTGTATCACTTCTTCAAAGTTAGATTCTTACAATATGCTTGATCCCATCGCTAGAGATGTGTAGTCACCATAACGACTGGTGTAAATTATAAAGGCCTCCTCTTGCCGTGTCTCTGGGTCCGATCCTCATCATCATCATCGTACAACAGCCTTAATGGCAGCCTGGTGAAAAAGAACGCGCGCTCGCGCGAGTACACCCGCGACACATCGACCATCTGTCCTCGTGAAAGAAGAAAAGCGTCTCGTTCGCATGCCATGACCATAAGGCTGGCTCATGCAAAAGAGAAATTCGCCTGCTGAATAGCATGTTACGCGCGTTCATAGAGAGAAAGAGAGGGGGTAAAAGAGAAGAGAGAAGAAGAGGGAGAAAGGGACCTTATGAAACGAGTTTGCCAATTCATAGAGAGAGGGTTGAACAGCCACTCGTTTCCAAAAATTCGAACAAAACTACAATCCTGGTATTTTGCGTGGGAACCTTTGAACAAAGCTTCTCGGGAAGAATGGCAGGAGATTTTGTTTTTATTTTCTTTTTTTTTTTTTATTTTTCCTTTTCTTTTCCCTTTAGGTTTTGTTTGCTGTTTTAGCTTAGCGTGCCTGTTGAAAGCTGTCCATGGAGCTGTTCAAGTTGCCATTGAATTTGATTTATTATATTTTATATTGATCGTAATAGAAATTTCTTCCAGATATTACAGTCCGTATATTCAAAACGACTACATTCGTTCTATATACAATATATTCGTCATCTCTACAAAATATAATACGTTTGTAGTAAATGTCTTTTGAATTTGTTTCAAATTTTACCAACATTACCATGATAATAAAGTTTCTAACGAAGACTAATGAAGTTTCAAAAAGTTTTGTATAACACGCATAATAATTCATAAGAGGTTTTTAAGGTGAGTGTTCAAAAACTTTCGTGAGTCACCGTACACCTTTACTTGCATCGATCTATGTACATTTTCAAGGTAACTTTTACAGACGTAAATTCCACCTCCCCTTACTCCACATCGCGTACATGTCCGTTGTAGTATATTAGTAGTATAGTACCTTGTACCCAAAGCGATCCTTCACCCAGTGAATCCAAAACCCGCGAAATTCGCTCGTTTTACCACGACTAAACATGGAAGGGAAGAAGCAAAACTCAGCGAGTCAAGGGAATTCTATAGTTCTCTGGTATTTCGACCAAGCTCGATCCCTGGCGATACAAGAGTCGACATCGAGCAATGAATTAACAAAACGTCTCTCTGTCCCTTTGGTGCGCGTGTTAACGGCATGGAAACGCGGGAGTAAAAGTGCACGACCGAATATCCTGGATGCTGTGGCGTGTGTACATCGAGCATCGTTAGCGGTCACGAACATTTCACACGGCCGCTCGTCCCTTTATTAAACCACGTTTCAACCACGGAATCGGCCAAGAAATACTATGTATAGCCCCGCTCAAACATCCTAAGATACAAAATGTGCGATTAATCAAATTTTAGTTTGGCAGTATCGTAAACATTATGAGATCAAGAAACAGCAAGAATTATCGCATTAAACGATATCAATGTCGAATCTTTGAAATCATACGAAAGTACTATTAATTAATACGAAATTCATTGGTACGTAAATGCTACAAGAAATAGAATGGTGTGCAAATATCTTTTCTAAAAAGAACTGTGACAAATAATTGTCGAAACTCGACGCAAAATATTCGACTATTATTATAAATATTCGACTTTCCCGGTCTTATTATTTATTAAATTTTATTCGTTCCAAGTGATTCATGTTGTTTCAATCTTTTATAAATGAAACCCACGTGTTATTCGCAAGAGCTGGGTACGTTTAAGAAATATTCTTTCATATCTTCGAATGGTAATGTAATTTTTACCAGAGTCAGAGCTAACGTAACAATTGTCCCGAGACTATAGATAGAATGGGGCTGTGCATACGAGGAAGAGAAAAAAGCCATCGGCGATGCAACGTTGAAATAAAAATTTACACTCTGCTACGCTCCTCTCGGTCTCTATCTTATTCGTTCGTTAACCCGTTCTTCTCTCTTTTGCTACTCCTTTCTCTCAACTCTCCACTCTCTCCCACCCCTCCTACCTCTATCAGCTCACAATCCAATCCTTTTATTTCTCCTCATCTTTCTCGCGACATCTACTTCCTCCATCTTTATCTGTAATACCTCGTCTCCTTTCTTCTCCTTTTTATAGAAACGACAGAAGAATCGGAAACGCGTCGCTGGAATCGTCAACGGAGCAATTCAACGCAAACTGTACTCCGCGGACGAGAGCGGAATTCCTCTCTCGAATCTGCAACAATTTAATTTACCATTCGTTCGTTTGACGCAGGGCGTAACTCTGCCAGCGGAATACATATATTAATACCGAGCGCGATATTAGTTTAACGCTCGTTGAATACGCGGAAATCACAGAAGCCGATTAACGGCAGCTCCGAGCGCAACCTCGCCGAATACTCGAATATTTGGAATAAGCCGAGGTCTCGAAAGAATGGACTGGTCCACGCGGCTTACGCTAAACCTAGACCCGTGCGAAATTAATCGACCGCTCAAGGCAGGTGGACAGCGAACCCAGTACAGGGTTTATGTAGCCTGTATTATATCAAAATGAAGCAACTTTAAGTTTACTTCAAGAAATTCTTCATTTACAATTTACACGAATATTATGCTTTAGGTGACGTTTCGATTTCAAGATTGGAGGTTATGATCGAACGAAGATTTTATTGACTCTTTCTGGTATGTTTCGAATATTATAAAACTCCTTCGTTCCTGTAAAGTGCAAAATATAATACACAAACCTATAATACGAAAACCGTGTATTAAGAGTCTGACACATTTAGTAAACATCGAGTAATCTTCAACGTCACGACCCGTATAGAAAGACAGATGTCACTTATGAGATATACGTATATATTTCGCGGTCATGGAAGCGGCCTTGGGCGCGCAATTACTTTCGGACAAAGCGTAACGACAATAACTCTCGATCGGTCGCGTTGTACCCGAACGTTTTTCAGAGAAATCGTGCCAAATAGACCGATTAAAATAACGTAACAGCCTTATCTCGCGTACCCTCGAGCAATAATAGTTAATGCTCGATCGACGATCCGACGTGATTCCCCCTTGTTCTTCTCTCTCGCTTGACGAGAGCGCGGCCAATAAACCGAAAGCTCTTTCTGGGGCTCGACTGCTGGTGTGCTGCTGCTACTCGTGAGCGGCCGTAGTGCGCACACGAAAACGTCCCTCTCTTGCTCGCGTGATGCGAGCTTAAACCACGAGAGATCGATGCACGGCAACAGGGGCAGAGAGAGAAGAGAGAAACAAAGAAGCCGTTCTTTCGGGGTGTTCGCGAACGTGTGTGAACGTGACTATACATGGCTCGTTGTGTATGTATATGTATATCTGTGTACGTCACGCTCGCTCCATACCACACGGATCTTAAAAGAAACAGGAAAGAATTACGACACCGTAAATCCCGACCAACTATTCGAAAGCGAAACGTAGCGTCGCGGAAAAATGCAAGGCGACAACCGTTTATTGTGATCTGTGTATTTTGGTTATTTACGTCACACATGGCTTTCGCCCTGGCGAAAACAGGCTTGTAACGTTGGCAGCAGTGGCTATTAGTATCGGTTACGTTTGCGAGTCACGTGACTCGGAGAATTTAAAAGAAACGGATAAAAGAGAAAAAAAAGTCGAACGAAATGCTTAAGTCGAGGCTTGTTTATGAAGAAAAACGCATGCCCTATGAATCATCGACAACCAGAGTACTCAACAAGATATATGTACATATTTATGCAAATGTGTCTAATAATTTTGCGTCGATAGCGCGCTCTCCATTAAAACGACATTAACCGACGAATATTTCTAGAAAAAGCGACGATGAGATATTTGTTCCGATCTTGGATCTTTGGATCGATTTAATTAACTGCTAATTTAATCAATCAATGATCAATAAAAGATACTCGTATTTTGCTGATCTCAGTTTTCATGAAGAAAGAAAGGACTGAAATATACAAATTGAACAACATCGATTTAATTAACTGCAAATTTAATTATAATCGATGCATACGTGTCACATTTCTAAAAATGTAAATAGGTAGAATATTTAATTAGAAAAATAAAATATCAACTGGAAAGGATAGATTTCATAAAATGGATAGTGGGTTAGTGAAATGCAAGAGTAAAGAGAAGGAAGGAGATATCACGGGAATTCAGCACACACACGCGAGCAAACGTAGCATCGGATACGTCACAGCGGTATTATAAGTGGAATGATAAAATGAGATCATCGTTACCGCTTCTCCGCGCACTCTGACGCATACGTGTACACTGCGGACGCGACCTACACGACACAACGACAGTCACACACAGTGTACTGTGAAAAAAACACAAGGCACGTATATATACGTGCGTACATCTACATACATATCTATCTATATATCTACATATCTACATATATATACATATATATTTACTGATAGTGTTTACCGTCGGTTGGCCGAAAAACGAACGTGCACCGCGACACGATTACAGCGTACGCTGCACGTTGCATCACAAGAGCGTACACCGGTGAAGGTCACGCGCTCCAAAACTCACGGTTACGGAGTACAAAAACATCTAGGCTGGATATAGCTCGTCAGAGTCCGGTTCGATATCGGAAAGCTTATCTGTACCTACCTATTCATAATTCGATTAATATATTCTGTACCGCGTAAGCTATCGATGACTGATGACCCACGCTGAAACTTCCATTTCATCTCAAATACGATATTTTAACTGTAGAAAGTAAGACAATTCTAAAATATTTCCTGGTTACAATTATTGAAATATATTGGAATATTTTATATATTAGGCATGTTTCCTCGCGATTATATAATTTTTGTAATAGTTACGAAACGCAATTTACACGTGGCTTGGATGGCAAATCACGTAAAATTAACAGATATGGAATGTGTTAAAACTAGAAGAGATAAATATGGACTAAAGAAAAACTTTTGTAGCCGGGGCTTTGATTCCATCGGATAATCGCGATATTGATAAAAAAAAGTGCCGCGAACGAAAAAACAGAAATGAAGATAGGCGTAATAATAAAGGTCGCGTTCTGAGATCCAACGACGGTAAGTACACGCGCGTTCGTTGCCATGTGCCAATGACACGGTACACACGTACGAGACACACAGGCGCAACCACGATGAAACTTGCCGGCGCGCGGTGCTCGCGAAGAAGAAAGGAAAAGAACACAGATGCGTAGATGTACGCGTGGTCTAGGCAGCAGAGCAGTACTCACCTCTTTCTCTTCGTTCAATATACTCGGCGGCCTGTAGTAGGGCAGCAATGCTCATATTTCCCCGATTTGGCGTAATTTTGGCGACTTCGGTTCACTACTTCTTTCCCTGTAATCCCGGCACACACACCGATGACCACCGCCGCGCGCGCGACACACAACGCAATAACCGTTTAGAGACGCACACGACGAGCACCAGCCCCGTATACACCGCGCGGCCGATCTGTTGTTGTTGTTGATGTTGATGTTGGCTGGCGCTGGTGTTGCCGCTTCTCGAACTTTTCTCTCCGCCCGCCTGTTCAACCGCCGCTCCTTCTCCTCCCCCTCTTCTACGACCGCCACCTCTTCCTCCTTTTCTCGTCCGTCCGCGCGCCTCGCTGGCTGCGTTCGCTTAGGTGCACGTAACACACAAGCGCGCGCGCGTGACTACCGAGACTAGCCCGATTTCAAACGCGCACTAGATTCGCGGACGGCAAATCGATGGCCAGGCCTTTCCAACCGCGATACGCATCAAGAACTGTCTTTTTTTTCCTCTCTCTACCACGGTATATATTCCGTCGACTATTTCGCGATATACGTTTCCCTTTGTAGCCTGTTTGCACCAACCGTTCGACGACTTTCAGTCTACCTCGTCCGTGTCTGTCTATCTTACTTCCAATTCCACTTGCCCTTTTATTTAAAATGCTAGTTTTCTTTTCCCTTGTTCTATACGTTTCTTTTCTCCCCCTTTTCTACTCGGTGGCGTTTCACTTTAACTCCGTACAGCTTGTATAATATTCTCCTTTTCCTATCTTTATGTTTTCTGCCTGACTTCGTCGGTTCTCTTCTTCTTTCTTCACCTTCGTTTCACAACATTCACTACGATCACACCAAATCACGTGAAAATGGCAAAAAAGAAAAGAAAAGAAAAATCAACGACCGATAGGATATACGCGAGGCAAGAGAATACGACGCACCGCTGCTCCACACTTCCATACGCGAAGTCGCGTGCGAGCGAACCGACAAATCGTGTTTTACGAATACGTGACAAAGACGGAAGAGACAGACAGAGAGCTCACGCGAGCAAGCAAGTAAGCGCGAACGGTACAATTGGAAAGAAGCACACTATAGTACAGTCACTAGGCGAGTCGAAAGGGTCGAGATTACGCGTGTCGCCGGTAATTTATCGCGGACGCGAGCGACCGATCAACCAAGCGAGCGAACCAACGAATGCGAAAGAACCTGACCTCGATCAGCGGCCGGTTCGACTTGTGCGCGCTCGACCAACTATTATTTTTGGTCAGGAAACGAGTATCGCGTACTGTGCACAGCGTGCATGTGCATGCGACCACTTTACGTGCCGGCTACTTGTTTTGTGCAGCGACCTTGAACGCGTAGATCTTACTGGGAGCCATGCACAAAGTGGCCTGGGAGCATGGATCTAGATGTTGCAATATTTCCAACGTATAACGCCAATGTACTCGTATATATATCGTGGTCACCGAAACAAAGTAAAAAACACGTTCGAGAACTTGAAAATGAAATGTAGGACCACAAAATTTTCGCAAAGAGTAAATCGTTCGTTCCGGACGACGAATCTATCGCCGTTTTTCTTGATTCACGCACGTAACTCGGTCAACTTGGTCGTGAGGTCAACGATTCCCATGAAACTCACGCAATACGCAGTTTGCGGTAGCAGACGGACACACACGTACACACACGCAACCAATGTCGAGCGGTGTGCCAATAAAACCGCAATTTACTCGTCAGAGAAAACGTACGTTGTCACGCGCAAAACACAGAGGCAAATCTTCTAGAAACTCGCATGATACGCGACCGATCACGGTAATGCTCGTACTGGTTTTCCGTTCACGATGAGCACGTAGAAAGGCGCTCCCTTGATTCCGTTCTCGACTGGATTGCAAGCGACTTTTAGTACACATGCACGTTACACCGTACAAACATGCCTATGCACACGCATGTAATGCGAGTGAAAATATGTGTGTACATGTGTGATCCGTAATAAGTGTGGTTCCCATACAAGAAACAACGGCAACACGATGGGTGCATACACACGTTCACGGTATATGGAGAAAATGTGTGCGAATACAGAGCGCGAATAAAACCGATACGCAATATACACGGAGCCGGCCTAAGGATCACGCGAATGTATATTGCGTATCGGACGATACATTAACGGCTC
>NT_176570.1:2309353-2332710 GCF_000188095.3 Bombus impatiens
TTGCGTATCGGACGATACATTAACGGCTCGTTTCTGACAATGATCATTTCTAACGCAAATGTGCTACCTCTCCGACCTGTATACATACAGCAAAAACGCGTGCGTACGTATGACGTTGAGGATCGAATGTATTTCGACCCTATCGTCCACCTAGTGACATTTGGCACGCCGGATACGTTCGCTCACACACGAAAGTAGGTGCAGCTGAGCGGCGACGTAAAGAAAGACGGTCACTGTGTGGATCGGCACTGCCTAACACTACTTCTACTGCACAGGTTTTCGCGGGTACAGAGTGGGGGGGCTAGTCAGGACAAAGAAAAGGAGGCTCGAAACTGACCGACGACGACGAGCCCACGAGCCCCCGACGACGACGACGACTACGACAAGCCGACGACGAGCGAGCGACAGCCTGATACCTCCGCACTTCGCGAGCACTCTCACGCATTTATCGATGTCAAACGTCTCTGCACCGTAGAAGCACCAGGCGTCGTTTCTTACGGTGTCGCTGATTGGCCGAGCGGTGCGCCAGTGCACTGCCTCGGCCAATCAACGTTGACAATACGACCCTGCCGTACGAGCCGCCACCAGCACCGGTCGTGTCACGTGAATCTCATGCCCGAAAACAAAACAAACAGCTGGCTGTGTTCCTTGCCTCGCTCTCTTGCACGCTATCGTGCGTGTACTTTTCATGTACGATATTCCTCTAGTAGGGAAGACACTCCCCTTTTTCATCTAGAATGTACTAAAACTGAGAAATAATATATTAGAAAGTAACGCGTTGATCGATCACACTGGTACCGATTACATCGAGAATTAACTTATTATAACACACGATGTATTTTTAAATAATTCAAATCCCACTTATTTGTTTCGTTATAATCTATTCAATCCTCCTGTAAGAAACAATTTTTATTCTTTGTTATATAATTTAAATATAACAACTCTAAAATTTCGCTTGGTACTTCCTTACATTATGAAATTTAAGATAAGTGTATTTGAAAATTCATATAATCGCGCCATATTTTGTATCCCATTTAGCGTCACTCATACTTTTTCAAATTGGTACTTCTGAAGATCTGAGTCTCGCGAGATCCATAGCGTTCGGTGTAGTATTTGAATATATATAAATTTATAGTTCGATTCAACAAAATTCGATCATTTTGTACTTTATAATAGCGATAAATATGTGTGACGGAAAGATAAAATACAGTAATTTACCGATTTCTGTGATTATCGTCAAAGGTTAGAAGAATTTCTTCGAAAAAAGTGATGATCAATTGGTAAGTTACACAAAATCAATAATTTCTATATAGATCGTATTTAATTTAAAAAATGAGGAATGACATTTGGAAGAATGCACACGTAGATGTACAGTTATATACATTATAACGATTTCTGTCGTTTCACGCATCGTTATTTACGAGTGCAATTGTTATTTTCATTTGTTGTGCTGTGACAAAGAATTATACTCGTATGTAAGTATGTTTCATTGTGATATATTTAAAATCAATACAATTACGACATGACAAATCTAATTAATTCAACAATTATTAGAAAATATTATTGGAACTACAAATTATAAATATAGATTTATTGCATTTTTTAGTAAATAACTGCTTAACCCAATACATTTTCAACTAATTTAAAAGTAACGATAGATTTATAAAGATTTCTTATGAAAATAATAATTTTTCAAAATTACATTATTTTTCCATACTTTTATTATAAGGCAAAAATTAAAATATATTTAAGTTGAAAAACTTAGAAACTTGTGAAGCACAATTTAAAATATTACTTTGTTTAGTTGATAATTCACTTTTTATTTTTCTTTTGAAAAATACATAATTCCTTATAATTTGTACAATTTTGTAAATTGATTTCTATTATATTGAGATATATCATTTTGATTAAAAAAATTTGTATGATTAAATTACATGCGAGATACAGGAGCGATATCTAGTAAAGCAAGTGCATTTTGAAGCACAATTTGCAATGCATGTAGCATATATAATCTGGCAGTCATTGTTGGAATCAAATGGTCATATGCTTCCTATAACGATACAATAATATATAAATAATAAATTATTAATCATGCAATAAGGTCTATAATTCAATCATTAACATTAGTCAGTAATAAAACTTACAGTTAAAATTCTAATTCTATGATAGTAGATGCTAAATTTTTGGCACAGTTTAGACAAAAATATACAAATAAATTGTGTATTTGTTTGGAAGACAGGATCATATCGTAAACAATCCTTTATCATTTGTTGATATCCAATAACAAAATTATATATAAGTTCCCATTCTTCCTAGAAATTATAAAGTTTCTGAGTCATTGTTTGTTCTCTTTCATAAATTGGAGACGTTGATAATTCAGTATCTTTTGAATAAAATACCTCTTGATTTAGTAAAGAAAAATCTGTATCATTGACACATGGTAAATTAGGATATTCTCCTCTTAAACTTTTATCATTATACTTTTCAATGATAGCTGTTATTCTTGCTGTATTATATAATATAAAACATCCACCTAAAAACTAATAATGGTAGAAATTGTTCCTTTAAAAATTCTAAGAAATTCATGCAAAATTCAGAGATGGAAGAACCTTTTGTGTTTGTGGTACTTTTATCGGTAGCAACATTGCATCCAATAAAAACAGGACGGCTTGGTTTTACAGATAATAATTCAAATGTAACTGTTGCTTTTGCAAGATTTTCAAGGAAACATTTTTCTGTTTCTACATTGAATTCTCGTGCTTCAAAATATTTATGTTCATTTAATGCTTTTAATTCTATAATTTTATTGTTAACATATTCTTTATACGTTAGTTTTGTCTCTTTACAGTTTGTTTCTGTATTTTTTACCACACCACATATATACCTCTCATAATTTTCTCTGACATTTCCTTGTGACCTAGTGGTAAATACAAATCTGTAATCAGAGTGCTCATCTGATAGTTTAGACCCGTGTAGAGTCAAAATCTTTTCAGTGACACGCTGTATTAAGTGTAATCTTCTAGTTGTGAGTTCTGATTCGTTATCTTGGAGCGATATGAAACTAAAGATCTTGTTAACTGAAAAGGTTTTTCCAAAGTCATTCTTAAATGCTATAACTGATTTGATCGAACTCTCTATAAGAGGGGTACGTTGTAAAAATAAACAAACTCTTTCTCTCTCTAAAAGATACTTGTGTAATTTTATAGACCAATTACTACTCGATGATACTAACAACTGTAAAACCTGCAAAGATATCTTTTAGTTTTATAGCTAGGTTATGTTTCTTTCCTTTATGATGATATTTTTTATTATATTTTACCTGATTTGCAATGTCTGCATCAGTATTGTTATTTGTTCCACCACCTCTAACATATAGAAAATGTTGCAAAATTGTTGTACACTTTTCTTCACATTTATCTGTGTCTTTCAACAAGTTTTTCCATACTTTAAGGCTAGGTATAAAATATAATTCACCATTTATTGCTAACTTTTCATTATTTACCTTGACAACTGAGGTATTTTTGCAATTATTACCACTTAAATATGACGTTATATTATTTATAAGCAACTGTATGCAAATGGATGATGTGTTTTCCATTTGTGACTCCATGTGTCAGTTACTCCAATATGAAGTAACTTTAACAACTTACTCCAATATGAAGCATATGATTCTGAAATTAGTTTCACTTATAAGACATGTAACATTCTTAACTTACGTTTTTTATTTCAATTATTAAAATTATTTGCAAACTACATAGTCCTATGATATACTCAAATCTAAATATGTTTTATAATTGATATGTGGTAATTAGAGGTTGTTGAAACTACAAATATTATAGACAACTAAATTAGAAAAATTTGTAACAATTTTTGAAGCAAAATAATTAAAACGAACGTGACTTTTCAGTAGTTTCTTTATTAGAGTCACAAGTCGAATTGTGCAAATAAGTGATTGTAAACATTAACATTAATATAATACTAGCTATACTTAACATAAGGTATGTACGTATATTTTACAAATTCATCACAAAAAACAATTTTCTATTTAAGCGTATCTAGACTGACGACCGATCATTAAGTAAATTTACTCATCCATAGTACTGTAATTAAATTCTATAATTTACATCGGTCTCTTTGATAACAATTATCACATAGAATGATGATATTTTACGTATGCTATCGCAGCCAGTTCCTTGCAAAATTCTTCTGTCACGATCACGCTTTCGAACAAGATATTCTCCTTCTCTCTAAAAATCACGAAACATTTAATCTTCCGAAATTATCAAACAACGAACGATATAATTAATCATTCTTATTCGTATTTACCCTTCGTGTGAACAATCTTCGAGTAATCGTTCTCGCGTCTCTGTCAGCATTTGCTTGTGATCCGGCGTCTTTGGTACCTCGTTCACCAGCTGTTTGACAACTTTTTGCAAGCAGGTGAACAAGTTCTTCGTGCCGGGTGCTACTGGTAGCAACGGATTCAGTAAAAATTCATGCAGGTACGGATGAGGTAAAAGCGCAAGCCTCGAGATCACCACCGTCAGTTGCAGGTTGACCTCGTACTTTTGCCTTGGAATATTCGCCACTTTCTCAAAAAGCATCGTCATAAACGGCCCCATGTAAAATCTTATGGAACAATGGTCTGCTTCCGGCCTGGAATCGGAACTCGCAGAATCATCCACGGTTACTGCCTCTAGCGGCCAGGCCATTAGCGAGCAGTCTGTCAGCACAGTAGAATACTGCCTTTCCAAGTCAGCCATATACCGTTCGTAATTGTTCACGTCCGTGTCTGTTTGTAGATAACGAGGAATCAGGGACAGGAAACTGAAACGGAGGTTGATACGAAGCTAAAAATTCTATACCTTTACATTATTTCATTTGCATATGTAAGTATTGTTGCGCGAGGGAAAGTGTTCGAAGTTCTTTAGTACATACGCTGAGAAAACATATTCAGTTGGTGACGTATCGAAATGATTGATTGAGACTTTCTGTTGATTAAGCTTTCTCACTTTGTGTCACGCTTGTCAAGTACTATAAGCGTGTACATTATTGAATTATTACTTTTTTTTTAATATTCTATTTATTCGAGTGACAAGGAATGTCTCCGTCATAAAACGTTCTTTTGATGAAAGTTTTTCTTTTTTCTTTTTTTTTTTTTTTTTTTCTATGTACGGTGGTGAGAGTTTCTGTAAGATTCTTACCAATTTACAATTCTATGAATATTACTAGGTGCTAATGTTCGACTATGACTTTGCTCGTAGGAGAGGTCTAGCGAACCCTTCTTCTTTTCTCTTTCTCTTTCGTCTTCCTCGTCGCTCCAGGATGCAATTGCACTATCCGCCGCGGTGTTGTCGTAATAGCCTCGTGTTGACAAATATACTAATACGAGACAGTGCAGTATATGTTCATTTCGTTTCTCTATCATCTCCTCGAACAGCTTTAATGTTTCCAGCGTTAAATCGTCACTGTCCGTGAAGCAGTTGTCTATCAGCCTGTGTAGTACAGGTGACGTCCATACGTTTGGTATCTCTGGGCCTCTGTCGTGACCCACGAGCCAGTAACTTATTTCTGAAAAAAGAAATTATTAATATCGTTTGAATTAATTTTGAAATATTGTCAAGGGTCAAAGAGCAATCTTTCTTCGTCTCCTACTATTTAAAGGAGAAAGTAAACGAACTCTATCAATGTTCCAAAAATTCCAAGCAAAACAAAATTGTTAATTCTCCATATTTTAACATAAATTATATACAAACCTGTACATAAGGCGCTAGATGTTAATTCCTTCAAACATTTCGTAATCAATGCCGTGATAAGAACAACATGATGTTCAGCTAGGGCTGGTGTCACAATTTTCTCTAAGAAATTCACTTTAATGTTCTTCGCCAACGCGTTTGCCACGTCTGGATGCGCTTCCCTTATCAGTTGATTGCAGTAATCAAACCACATGAAAAACGCAGCGACCTGTCTGCAGCCAGAAAATTTTTTCTCCTTCGTCCACATTGGCGAATCTAAACCCCAAGTAACATCCACGCCGTCGATCTCTGCTGGATCGACATGCGCTGGGATGGCGTTGAACAGGTTCTCTAATCTATTTGGTATCAGGGTTACTAAGTCACTGTTTGCTACCATTTGTGCGAACGATGGATCCTCCAAGGATGCAAGGACCATTATTCCTTCGCAGGCTCTTATCCTCACGGTATTATCCTGAAAGAGGAAACATTTTCGTTTAAGAATTTGTTGTCTGATTGACTGTTCTTTGTATATTAGGATTTGGAATATTTAGCCCATAGCTTTTATTAATATTGATATTGCAGAATAGTCCGCAAAGTATGGATAACACAACATAAGGAGCTATTATGATAGTTTACTTTCATTACTTAAAATTCGTGCCTTACCGCGCTATTTATGTAACTCAACAAGGCATCTAATAGAAGGCATTTTGATTTCTGTGGCGTTTCCGGTCTCAAAAGATTCTGATCCCCTTCTGCGCAATTAGACTCCTCGAAAGCAGCCCCGTACTCAACGTCCAATCGTAAATCCTGGAGATTCTGCAAATGTGTATCTATCTCGTTCATTAGAACGACGTTTTCGCTTTTTTGAGAGATGTCGCAGTCCTGAGAGTCAGAAGATTGTACCGTGACACCCGAATTCTCATCGCAAATCGGTTTCTCGATTACCGGACTAGAAGATTGCGAGGCATTCTCCACTTCCCTGGAAGATATCGAATCGTTCGATTGACTAGATGATCCCCTCGTTCCATTCTTACTGGGCGGTCTGTTAGTCTCCACAGACCGTCTCCTACCATTTTCCGAGCTAAACAAATTGGGATTTATCAACGTAACCGCCTGAGTGTCCAATGGTTCGAATAAGGGATTAAAGTTATCTTTTCTTCTGTTTGGGACGTAGGTAACTTTTTCCACTTCCATCCTTTCGGAATTCCTTCTGGTAGAGGCGTTATGCCTCTGAACAGTCGGTGCATCGTTTATTATGTTGGTCACGTGAGGGTACTTGCAAACTAGAAAGCAAAGCGTGAGAAGGAACTGGACCTCCTCAGCTTCCATAGGCGATGGTGGGTTTCCATTGCACAGAGCGATCAATCGTTGCACTGGTCCATAAATCGACGTGTGATGCAGCAGTGGGTACTTAGATCTACCCAGCAATTTTCTTAAAAAAGACAGGCAAATGGTTCTCATACCGGGTGGAGTTTCCGCGCTGGCGAGCGTAGCCAGCAGGTCCAATAGCTTGTGTTGCAACAGGTATTCGAGACATGGTCCTGGTTCGTTTTCGTCCTTCTCCTCTTCCAGCAATATTTCCAGTAATCTGTCTAAATGTCGTGGTATGCCCGTGGACTGTATGGGCACCTTGCAATCTGTCAGGTGGTTCACATAAAAGTTCATAAGCTGTTTCCAATGGTAGGTGAAATCTTGCAGCGGCGTGGCAGGCGGTGCTATCTGCAAACGATAAAAATTCATAAGTACAGCACCTCGTTTAAAGCAAAAAAACTGATGACGACTAAAACGTCGACCAGGAATCGTACTACGTCGTTTGAGTCGTCGTTGAGGAAAACCAAGTAGGATACAAAACACGGTAGATTATTAAACGTGCACATGTTAATGAGCTACGGTTGGTTCGCCCGTAGGTGCAACTTGAAATAATTACATAAGCCGCTAAATATAACGACGTACATCTTGCAACGATTAGACAACGCGCAAATACGCGTGTCGATCGAGATGGGTAGATTTTGCGTATTACCGGCATGGTATTGGCCGGCCGAAAGTTGGCTACGCCGCACCGTTCTGTTTGTTTGGATTTTTTTATGGGCGCCAAACGAGCGCGATTTAAATCGATCCGGGCGCGCACGAAGGACGAGAAGAAAAAATTCGTAAGAGTAGACAGTAGCGTATCGACTATAGCGAAAGGCACAACATACAGATCGATACACGCAGAACGTAAATAAATACAATGGCACATGTAACAGCGCGCGGTGGTCGAACGAAGAGAAATCGTCGTTTACGTAAAACATATAATGCCGCACTACGATCGATGAATACCGCCTTAAAATCTCTCTTACACTGTTTACAATGCTCTGCAAACAAAGGAAAAATATAAATGAAAATGTGCGTGTCTTTTTTTCTCGGACGAATGAATGGAGAACATTGTACGCAGTCGCGTGGTCGAAAACAGAACCGACGACGAAACTGCGGAATTTATCAGGGTTATCACTCACCACATCAATGGCATTCTTCAGCGCGATTTGAATGCCACTAATCATCTTAACGCACCGTCCGATCCTGGTCCACGATTATTTCTCGCTATGCACGCGCCTTGTGGCCGTTTCTCGTGTAATCACCCGTTTCTGCATAATTTCTCATTGTTCGTTCCCGTATCACGGTGCTATACCTCACTGTCGCTGCGACAGCGAAACTTTGCTGCTTTGACGTGTTTTGTTTCCTGTCAGCTACCACCAGGTGGTGTTGTTATCGCCAAGCATGTATGTATCATATATATACATATTGTTATGGAGTTAGGTACGACGATTGAGAAGAGAGATTGGGGGGACGGTACAGATTACATTGCGCGTAGACTTGCATTTGTTAGTTTCGTCAAATAATAGATTTATTTTGAGAGAAATTTTATATGGATATTTTAAATGATTTTTCGCTGGAAAAAGTAAATCGATTTGTAAAGATAAACGTAGTTCGTAGCCATCTAGTGGCGTGCAGAGAAGATGTCGATGTAGTAAATACATTTCGATTAGGCTTCGATTAGGCAAAGGTCGAAAAATTAAGTGAAACCAAATTTGAATTGTGATTTCTTCGGTACGGGAAGATTATACTGAATATTTTAATATCCCTTCGCGGATTATTCACTCGAATTTATATCAGAGTTGAATGCAGAGTTCTTCCGTTATCTTTAGTATTTTTCCTATTATATATCACTCATTTTCTAATCAAGGTTGATCGATATAATCGCTGATAAGATTCTGAAATACTTGTCTAAATGTGCTAATAAAACGTCTAATTATCGAGAATATTTACTCGTGTTTACCGTGATCAAACATTCAAGAAATTAAATAAATCTCGTGCCAATTTAAATTAATTAACTTCAATTTAAAAAACTCCAAAATTTTCCTACAAAACCTTCGCGCAATAATTATCGTTGCAAATGCTCTATCTCTCTAAATAGCCAGCTTATCTTTATTGTTCCCCTTCCGTCCACGAGGGAAACTTTTATTATTTTTAACTTTTAGTATTTCTTAGAATTGCAAACTCAGTCTTATCAAAAGGTCTTATCAATATATTAATATATCAGATGTATACTAACGTAATAAAAACTGAAAAAAAATATTTAAATTATATTTATTAAATACATAAATTAAATGTATATATAATATATTTATATATTAAAAACACTGATCGAGCACCAAAATGTTCTCAACTCTTTTCAAACGCGGCATGGTAATGGCACATCGATCGTGAGCAACAAGATTTACGATGACTTTTATTTTGCACCTTTAACGTGTACACATCTCAACAACATTAACCAGTTTGTGAATATAAAAAAAGTCGTGAGAAAAATCGTGAAAGCGGTTCAGGCTCCGCCGATATAATCGATTCGCTGTCTTCGACGATCTTTCGATTCTACTCGCTCCTTCGAATCGATCGATTCATTCACGATTAACCAAGGAAAACAACTTTGTTTCTCGCTAAACATCCTACCAAATTTCTTATCGGACACTCGACACTTTTACAAATACGCTGTCGCGATCTAAATCGATGAACAGTACAGTTAGATCGCGCGCCTCATGTAGCCGCTGATTTTTCTTACGCAGCCTAGAATACAGTAATTCGATGCTCGATCACGAGAATTCCTCGCATTGTAGGAATCCGAACGTGTACTCGCACTTGTACTCGTACTTTGCCGCTTTTTTTCTGTCACATTAATTATCTTTAGATCTGTACAGACGCATGACACAATATCGTTGGAATTTCGCACCAGTGGCGCTTTACTACTTTATTTTTCTTTAAAGCTGACAATTCGAACGGAAGAACTTTATTTCTCGTTTATATATAGAATTTAGTTATACAATTGGCTATAGTTGTACTATCCTTCTTGAGACACCTTTATCGATCCACAATTCCAATAATTTTTTAGTACCATTTTCCGATGCTTCAACAATCTCTGATACCAATTTCCGATGCATCGTCAACAATCTAAAACTACGGGATACGGAATCACACAGCGTCACTATCAACAAAATCACAACGAAATAGCGTCGTTGGTGTGCATGGTATCTTACAATAATAATCGGTAGAATACGCGACGACACGTTTCGTGCTCGTGTCGACATCGCACGTTAATTCGAACGTTACGCTCACGTGGATCCGCGTGATCGCGCTAAGTATACCGCGGCAGAGCTACTCACCACCTTTAGTCTCAACAGTCGCCGCAACATCGATGACGAGAGACCAGCAAGCGATCGGAGACGAACGTTCGATTCGGCTCGGTTCGAGGAAACGGGACGAAGCAGAGAGAATCTTCTTCGCGTGAAACGACGATCACAAAAGAATTCTCTTTCTCTCTCTCTTCGTCGATAGATCCACCGTCCACGCGAATTTTATCGGTACACACCGCGAAGTCTTATCGAAATGACGACGAAAATAAATACAGAATATATAGCAACAATTCCTCGTTCTGGCCAAGCTTTTGACCGACACTTCTCTTCCCGCCACTGTTTCGTAATCGGAGAACACGAACCGAATGACAATCGAGCCCAGATCCGGAAAGTACGCGGCGATCCTCATCGCGTTTTCGAGTCGCGTACGAAACAATAGGAGGAAAACTTTGGAGTAAAGATAGAGGAGCGATGATTCTTCTTTCTTCAGGTCGCTAGGATCTGTTCGATCCGTATCGTGCTTCTTATGTTCAAATCACGAATGTACGAATTTTCTACTATTTTTGATAAAGTTCCTCAAACCGGGCTGAATGTTTTTTTTTTTTTAATTATATAAATCGAGACGATCAGTTCGATACGATTGACTTCAAAAATATCTGATTACTTTATATTTAATTATAAATTTGTATGATCTATCGAATCGTGATATCGATATTAATGATATAAGGAGAATATAATGGCATAAGGAGGACAATATCAGGTCATAAGGTTCTTCTGAGACCTGAGTTTGATATAATAGAATTCGTTACGACCGCCAATTTTGTAAAGTTGTACTAGTAGCCGAATAAAAAGCATATTAGTTCGACTAATTACTAGTTGCAAAAAATTGAGAGTAATACCTAGATACACATACATATGGTAAAATTTTGTTTATCCCAGGAATAAAAACAGCTGCGATAATTATAATGAAATGGTTCTGGTAATACAAATTTGTTCGCTAATTATTCCCTTTCAGAAAACTGAAGTCGAGCGAGTTTGTACGTTTTGTCTCATTGTAAGCTGATACATAATTTGATGCAACTGTTTCTTCTTTAACATGGGTGCAATTTATAGCGAACACTATCCAGTGTTCCTGTCTCCTCGATGCATTTTTCTTTTTAAATATATTATATCTTATAATTTTACAATTTATAGAATTTTGTTGCGAATTTGCGAGACTTTATGAAATTGTGACGCGATCGAACGTTTCTTCAATTTAAAGACTTCGTCAATTGTATCATTTTTCTCTTGAATCCTTTGATCGCAGTTCGGATAATAAAAGTTACGAGTTTCCAAACGTACATTACACGGATTCTTACCGTACTGAGGAAAACCTGCATTGCTTATGACTTACGAAAATGATCCAATATGCGGACAAAAGTACTGAGAAAGGAATTTGAGTATCGAACAACTTTAACAATGATGTTTTTCGACTGAAATGAAAAAGTACTGGAATAGTATGAGTCTAAGTATCTTATTTTTATTACAATTTCGCGACAATAAAACGATAATAGAGATAACTGTCAATTTGCTCTCAAAACAGGTCGTTTATTATTCTGCTCCATCGATCTTTGAACTCCAAAGAAATATTCGCCTCTCGACACGAGAGAGTGGCGGGAAAACATAGTATCGAGAGTCACGACTTAGAATCAATCGCTCGTTCATATACGCGTTCACTCACACATTTGCCTTTCTCTCTTTCTTTTTTCTTTTTTAATTTTTTTGTCTTTCCTTTTTTGTCATCCTCTTTAATGTACGTTGTATAATTTAAGTCGCGATATCAATGGGAACGTCTTCGAAGAATCGTTCCGGAGACAATGTTAAAAGATCGTCCGTATATACGCGGCGATCGTCATCATCGTCGTCGTAACAATAAGAGTGACGTCCAAAGAAGACGTACGCGTTGAGCGCGACCGTGGCCTATAAATCTAAAAATACTTCAAACCGCCTAAATCCCTTAAAACGATACTACACATTTTTTTTTCTAATGAACTGTTGCAAAACACACTTTCTCTAATATTTGCTCGCGCTATCTCTTCGTCTTTTCATTTCTTTGTTTTTTTCTTTTTTTCTTTTTCGTCTCGATATTAATATACATATAATCTCGTTTTGCATACCGAACTTCTTTCACGCACGCATAACTTCTTTTACCCTCGTTCCGCTCATTCTTTCTCCACTTGCGCGACCATCGTCTCAATCACGCGCGTCTAAATGTTACAATAAGATTACTGTAGGATAAAACGACGATACAAATAATTTATAAATCGCTCTATGTAAACCAAGGATCCGCCCGTTCCTTTTTTCATCCTCTTCCGCAAAGATTTCGGAGCAGTAGCGAAACAGAAGAGACTGACCCACAGGATCGCGAACCAGTCGCATCTTTGTGCATGTTCTGTCAAGGAGGAACATCGAGATCGACCGTTTTCGTCGACATTTCGTGATATATGATGTATCGCGAGCTAGGAGCACACGCGTAATGCCGATAAATTCACGTAGCCTTTGCTTCGAAGGAACGATTGAAATTCTTTCAAATTCCTTCCATCCAGCCGCGTCTACGTATACGTATTTGTCTGCACTTATGGCAGTAATAGGATTTCTGTTGCACATTATTCGTAGTTTCGTTTATTAGTTTGCTCGTGTGCAACCACGTCTCGCGTGAAAACACTTCGTTATAAATTTGTTCTGTTTCCTTCTCCGGTCTAGTAGTGACGAGCGTAAATATGCTCGTCGATCTGTAAGTACTCCTTCAAGTACCGTTGTTTCGATATTTTCGCAGAGATTAGGCTACGTTTTATGCTCTATGTACAAGTGCACATTCAGCTCTCATTCGTTTTCACACTCATTCATTCTCGATCTTGCTCTCTATTCTTCCTAACGGACAGAATCTCACTCGTTCTTTTATTTACCTATCTCTCCCTCTCTCGCTTCCTTTCTTTCATTTTTAGTTTATTTAATAGCTAGCTCTCTTCGACTTTTTCCTCGGCACATACGCGTGACTTCATACATTTTCTGTGTACGTATATGTTAATGGTGTGTCAAATTTGAATCGTTACTGCATATAACTTAATTTAATCTAAGTTTGAGGAGTCGCGGCACAGCCGTTGTCTTCACCGGTGTCCGGCAGCCACTGCGGCGACCAGCGCCGCACCACGACCGCTGCCATCCTCCGAGAGCATTAAATCGAACTGCAAAAGCAATATAAATTGTTAGAGCCTAAATTATCTCCAAGTTCTTTTCTCAGAGCTTTTTATTTCGCCAAATAAAATTTTATACGTTTGACTTAAACGACGGTTGTATAATACGGCAGAGACGTTGATAAGCAAATGTTCTTGAATCTTTTAATAGACTGAAACCTTGATTTAAATTTCAATTATCGATTTTAATACTCGTCGTAATGATAAGATATAGGATTTTATTGAAATTATTGTTACACAACCGTCGTGCAAGAAAAACATGTCTCTTTAAAACAGCATATTCGTCGAAACTTTAAGAAACGAAGCTGTTCCCATTGGTCTCACCTTATAATTCTGTAACTGGCTTATCTTCTCGGTCATAAGCTCGTGGAAGTACGGATGGAATCTGTAAACCGAGCCATCGATTCCGACTGTTACGCTGTCTTCGCCCATTTTGTTCAATAACGTGGCGATTCCAGCGCTGGCCAGGTGAGCTGCTCTCCTCGACACAACAGAGCAAACGTACCTAACGTTTTCACAGTCCTGGTCACTTACGTTTCGTAATCCTAATTCTGCTAGTACTTCGCGGCAGTTCGTGTATTTCCCTTTAGCATCGCTGAAACGAACGAAGAACAACATTTAACGTCGAACGTTGGGAAGGTGGCTCGTTATAATTGCCTGCAGTCCTAGATTAGCGTTGTCAGATTCAGGATTTGCTTGGAATAACGAGAGAAATTAATTTAATTAATACTAAAATGTCGTAACTCGGAATGTGAAAAAAATGAACGAAAAGAGAGATAGGAGATACGGTGAATCTCTATCGCGAGGAAAAGATATCCGATACGATTGCGTGATACTCACTTTTCGATTTCTGAAACGTATTTCGTGAAGAATTTGCCCCGTTTCTTAAGATCGCTGGGGCACTTTCCACCAAACAGTAGCCCGGCGTTCACCACTTTTTCGAGAACCAACCTCGTCAATTCTCCCATGTACATGCCGGAGATCATCTTCTCAAACAACTGTTTCGACGGATTGATCGAATTTTCGTCGATCGCTCGATCGAACTCCGTTAGAATAAAATCGAGCACACCACCCTCGCCGAACGCACCCCATTCGATATTGATCAGCATATACGGCTTCTCTTGCGAGAAGTTTCCTGGAATCGCACATTGTACGTTCGTCGTCTTCTCCACGTAACAGGCGTTGGTACCAGTTCCTGAAGCGAAACGAGATTTCATCTTAATGGGGAAAAAGTTTCATAATTCATGCACGGTAATATTAGGTCCGCAAGTTTCGGTGTTCTTTCATTAGAGGAATTTTCAATATCTTCATTTAGAGAGAAGTGATTGATTATTAGATTTTTACCTATTTGTGAATGATAAGAATGGAAAGAAAAGTAATATTCGTCACTCACCGACGATCAATCCGATACGGCAATTCCTGTTTTTCCAAGCACACGACATCAGAGTACCAGTGGTGTCGTTCAGAATGGCGCATACCTCGATTTTCACGTCCTGTGCGATACATCGTAATTAGCATGGTTTCGCAATTAGCTACGACTAGCTATGTATTCATGCAACAATTGTTCTTATCGTTGTTTTCGACTCTCGTTTCTCGTTAACGCGATTGTTATGAAATCACTGACCGATTTAGAACCTATGACTTCTTTGCTTTTCTATACGTACTCTATATATTCTCACTAATAAACTCACAAAGTTTGAGATATTATCCTCGTTGTTTTTGCAAAATAGAATCTTTATAAAGTAGAATTTTAACTTGCAATGTTTCAAGATATAGAATCAATTTATTGAATTAATGATACGTAATTTTACAAAAAAAAAAAAAAAAAAAAAGATATTTGTCATCGATGATTGAACAACTGTTTTAAAGTAGAACGAAGCACTCACTTTTCTTTTTGCGATTGCCTTTTCGAGCAAAGCAACCACGTCTTCGCCGACTACACCGCTGCAATTAAAACCCTTCGTCCACCTGACTAGGTAGCCTTTGGTCAGCCCGTGTTGAGACAATGGGAAGCTGAACGTAAAACCAAGAGGTAGACGCTCGTTGTGAAGGTTCAGGTCCTTGACGAACAACGCCAAACACTGAGCTATATGATCGAAGAGCTGTGTACCAGTCCCTAACATGAGACTCTGTGGTATGGCGTAGATTTTGCTCTTCATGTCGAAATTCTGGTGATCCAAGGTGATCAAGAGCACCCTGAAATTCGTCCCTCCCAGATCCAAGGCCAGAAAGTGGCCCTTCTCTGTAAATCGATAATAATTCAATTCGTACGATTGACTTTGACTAAATATTTCTTCGTATTGCAATTAAAAATATCAAGTTTCCTCTTTCCTTGAGAATCAGCGATACCGGGAATTTTTAAATAATTTTCCTTCAAAGTCTAGATCGTCGCGAATCAGAACAACCGATCTATAGGATTAGTAGCTATTTTCTTCGTTTTTTCAACTTTCGAATAATTCTGATTCGTTACGGGAAATTGGTTTCTTAGCAATTATAAGAGATATACGTGTCTTCTTACCACTGCCATCGGGAAGGTCTTGGACGTAGGTCGCGAAACATTTCACAACCGCCTGATCGTGCGTTTCCTTCGATAGACCTTTGTTCATCTCATCGTCCAATTTTTGCATAACCATATGGAGCTGTTCGTTGGAAAGGATCAGCTCCTTGCAGATATCTCTTATCTGTGATAAATGAAAATGGAAACTGATTATCGATTTCGGTCTAACAATGGTCCCTGATACGACCTGACCTTCGATAGGTCTTCCATATACAGGGTGTCTGTACCTATAATTGGCGATTGTACGCGACGAAATAAGTCGAAGATATAAAATAACGTTTCTTCGTACGAAGCTCTGTTAAAAAAAAAAAACATTTCCTCTAATATTAATTGTGAATTACACCTTAACATAGTAACACCAGAAATCGAATTTATTTTTTCCTAATTTTCTCTCTATTACAGCGTGTCCTACGGAACCCCGTCCACCTGAAATATCTTCGTTATTTTAAATAATTCCATATCATGCGTTTCACTGAATCCTTCAACTTTCGTTAATGACATTTTCACGCATCGTTTGAAATAACGAAAATACTCCAGGTGGACAGAGTTCGTGGGACAACACTGTACTTATCAGTATCAGGCTGATATTAACATCGTAAGTATCATGAATATTAAACGTGTCTTGAAACGCAAATCGTCAGTCGTACGTATAAATCGGAATAAAGCTGTTTCATTCTATGAGTAGCATTTATTTCGAAGAACGAGCATGCGTTCGCGACTATCTAGTCGAAAGAATGCTGCTGGGATTTACTGTGCACTTTTGTATGGCTTCACGAGCACCCATATGGGCGTACAAAAATGTGATGTCACAGGCCGGAACAATAGTCGCGCACGATTATGGGAAGAGTGACGGATATCGAGGAGAGAATCGACGAGAGTGTACGATCTGACAACGACAAGATCAGAGTCGAGAATGAAGTACCTGTTTAATAGACTTCTGTCAGAAAATATTTAGGCATTCGACCGTGTCATCGAGAACTGATTGCAAAATATAAGCGTTTAAAGATTGAAACGAGTCGCTTTGTAAATATAGAGACAAGATCTTATTAACGTTCGTCACTTTTCAGTACTAAAATATTATTATTAAATTTTCTGCATATGTTCCGCTCCGATTCCTTGACACGTTTAACTCTACGCAAAGTTTAAGGTTTCTAGCGTAGAAATTTAAATATAGATCAATAGATAGACTCCAATCGTATGATTACATTTCTCTTTCTGTTCTTTCCGCTTGTTGGTCAATTTAGCTTTCCGACGCGTCTAACTTCGCGTAAACCTTGTGCTTCGAATCTTAAAAATAGGTCGGAGATTTACGTTGCCATACTCGGTCGTAGGAAAATAATAACTGGCCTAAGCTGTTTATACGCCATTCTTTTCTCTCTTTCAAAGTTTTTTCGCTTCCAGATATTACGGTTAGTTTGTCATAAGCGTTAGGATAATATATATTCTAATAATAATAATAGTAATATCAACTCATTATAATAATTTATTACGATATCTGTAACTATAATTTTTAACTCGTACCTCAAATTTATTCAAATATTTTTGTTCTTCAGTTCGGAGACAAGATTTTGAAGTTTTAAATCATATACTAATCGCTATATCTGAACTAAATCACTATATAGAATAGTCAAATTCTTGAAATAGATAAGCGTATAGTTAATGTAGTCCGTTGGACGGTGCCAAGGCCTGAAAATTTATCTCTACTACTTCCCTGTTTTTTGTAGAAATTGTCACGGAAATTGTAATTTATTTATGTAATTTCGAATTTTATCGCACGATTGAAATTCATTTAATACGTATACCGGTCATTTAATATTCCCGACGAAAATATGTTGAACTTTTCATTAACGCGGTCTGTTGAATATTTTTTTCAACAGAAAACGTCAGTCGGATAAATGATAATCTATTTTAAGCAACGTAATTTATATTTTATTTCTTCCGCGAAGAAACAGGGAAATAAACATTCGACTTGCATAACACGACATTTTTCAAACATCTAATATCAGCAGATAAAGTTATTCGAGCAAGTAATTCTTTAATTAATTGACCAATCAACGTTCATTATGTTACGATTGATAACCTACGATATACGAAGAGCCAACAAGCAAAAACTGTTGAGATATCGTCGTACAAATTGCTGTTACAAAATCTAACTCGGTACTAACTGCCACGTATCAAAGATGCTCGTTCGTTGCAAGGGTTCTATCTAAAATCCTGAACGTGCCAAATGTTCGCTAAAACTATACACCTCCAAATTCGATTTCGTTCAACCTGATCTTAACCTGTCATCGATTTTCATCAATTACGGTAGAAAAAAACGGATGAAAGGAAAAATGCAACGAACTACAATAGTTGGGTCACGACACGTTGACAGAGATTTTACGCTCGATAATCGCGTTGTAAACAGCTCGCACGTGAGAGATCTCGAGCGAGATGAAACGCGCATAGATGTAAGTACTACATACTCTTCTTATTCCGATCGGCCTTGACGATTTTACGTCAATGTGGATGAACGTCGGCGTCGTTAAAGCGCCTTTCCACGTGATTCGTCGCTTGATCCACCGCAGGTGCACTCTCTCTCTCTCTTTCTTCATACATGCACATACATATGTACATACACACGCATACGGACCTTTGGTGAATTATATATATAATATATAATCCAATATTAAATGATACGCTGCTTCATAAATGGTTCATGAACGATCGATCGAAAATGGAGTAGATATGAACACTTTAGTTAGCAGATGTACAAGGCGTCATTGAGTCAGTGAAAGTATTAAGCGTTTAGCTAATACGTCATACATCGTAATTGTATCATCGTATTATAATATACCGATAAGAAATATGATTATTTATACGAGCTTGTAAGATTTTAGCAATATTCTATCGTGTTTCAACATTTGCCGATTGCTCGGCATTAATTTAATCAAATATTTAGAAAGAAATACGTCTGTAATTATCGGAATGTATTACTACAGCTGACATTCAAGTGTGAAATTCAATATTTGCTGAAATTATTCTAGAATTGATGTTCCTAATACGTTTTGAGACAACGATTTCTATTCACGATCGTTGCTTATTCATTTGAGATCATAGAAATACATTAGAGTGCGATCGCGTCGAGTTCAAGTGCAATGTAACAGTTCTTAGGCCAGTGTAAATTGCTATCTTACGACATGTTTTGCGAGGTAGTTAGCAGGAGCAAGAAAAAATATTGAAATACACAGCGATATCGATACGAGTGTAAAGAAAATGAGTTTTAAATAACTGGAACGATGGTCACGTTATCGTTATGGAAAATTTTATGATCGTGAATTGTAGAAGAGGAATATTGAATTTTAGTATTTTCGATGAATGCGAAATATAATAAGTGCTATGTTGTCGCAAATCAATCATATAGAATCAAAGATATGATTAGAGCGAAAATCATATTACGTAAGTTATACTATACTACTATCTAAAAAAAAAAGTACGAAACTTGCTTGCGCAATTTATTCTAATACGGTGTCGAATCTAACAGGTAGTTAAATTCTGACGATCTTAGTGATATTGAACGCTGTTACGTCACATAACACTCGAGTACTCACTTTACGTAACAAGAAGGAACATGTTACTTATAAATCGAAAATCTAAGGAAGGTTAACAAAAAATGAATATCAACATGAATATCAAGTATCAACGATCTGTACATTATGACGAGCAAGTAGGTATTACAAATTTGAAGATATCTTTTTCTTTCCGACACTGCAAAGATAGTAAAACACGGGCAAGAATTAGTCTACAATTTATTATTTATTGCATATTCTATAAATCGATTCTCTGCGACTGTTATTTCACGGAAAATTTATTATGTTCGCTACAGCGCGATATAATCGCGTATACCTTTCATCTAATCACGCGAGCAATGATACAGTTCAAATCATTAATTCGTGAGAGATACGCATCACGAAATTTCGCATATTTATCGGACATGATTAGAAGAGCAATAAATCACCGGTTTATCACACAAGTAGCCCATGTACGTATCTACTTGATAAATGTACTCGAAAATTAATAGTTCAACTCCAAAACGTATATCAAGTATGTAAATTTCAATTAGACTATGTTATGTAGAAAGATATCAATCCCCTCGGTGATCTGGAATCGAGTAAATCTAGTACGAAGATTTCAATATTTTCAAAAAAGTAGCCTCCTTCCTATCGAGTATATTTTATTTCTTTGTCGCTGTTTTACATTGTTTTTTAACGGTTTATTTAATAGTACGATGGCGCGTAATTAACATGTGATTTGCAAGCTTTCCGTAAAATAATTATAAATCTAAAATGGAACTATGGCACGATAGTTTTAATAATTGCGTAATGTAACAGTCGTTCTATGAATTGGTAATTTTTTCCAAAATGTAGATCTCGAAATTATAGAACCCGTACTGCGCGTGATTAATTCTTTGTCATTTCGAGGATTGGTAGGTTTTCGCACAACTTGGCCCAATTGCGATATAAATATATATAATTCCTATTTTGTTGCGCACTCGCACGTTCGAAATTCCCGCCAATTTCCTACGGCGCGCCGTTTCCCTCTTCCTTTTTCCGCGTGTATGGCATTGATCTGGCAGTGACGTCACTGACACACCCTCCTGCCAGCCAATAAGACCGTTTATGAATGAATGGTATAGTACATGTAATATGCACAGGTCACATGCACGCTACAGGAAGAATGTCCAAAGGCCAACGCACAGTGATTCGTATAAATGCACGTGGTACAACCGTACCGAGATGTACCGAGCCATATACTTGTTACGCAGCTATGTTTACGCAATACTTCCGTATGCAAATGCATGCGTATCGAGACATCGAAGCTGACTTCTTCGGAAAAAACAGCATTAACAATCTCGTTATCGGAATCTGATCGATTCTTCGTTTATGCATCCATGCGGATTATCTTTTCGTCGCGGCTACGAAAAATTAAGAGGACGCGACGAACGATGTCTCGAAATTTGTCACGAAACTCGCCTGACGTATATACCAAAAACGGATTTTACGTTTCATCTCCCGTTGCGGATCGACTCCATTCGTATACCGGCTATTTCTGTCGTGTATCGTTCGTCGCATAGCCGAAGTGTCAAGGCCGCCGTGCCGGACGAAAACATCTATCCAAAGCGCGACGACCTCTTTCGTGAGAACATGTTACACGCCTGTGTGTTACGCCTGGACATGCCTCTCCGGAGGCGTCGTCTCTTGCGATTTGTTCTTTCGCGAAGCCGGCGCTTGGTAACCGAACAAAACCGGAACCGTTACACGTGCATCGATGCAACACGTTGCACGGTCAAGAGTTTCGATTATCGAACAGTCTTTCACCTAAGATGTCAAGTTCGTTGCAGTCGCTACTTCTCGGAAACTCTTTCCTATTTATCGCTTATTTGTCTAAACTTAGATATATCCATGGACTCTGAGTTTCAGCTCGATTTACGAAACAACGATAAAGGCGAAACAACGTTAACGGACCAAGATTTTGTTTCGTCGAGTGACAGTTGATGCTGATAGTTGTCGGAGCCGACTTTGAGGAGCGAACGTTCTCTAGTGTCGAGTATTTGATAGTATTTCTCGCAAGTGGACACTCGGACATTGCGTTGAAAGCGACTATCCGAGTTGGCTATTACATCAGATAGTCGGATAGTCACTCCCAACGGAATATCCAAGTGTCCACTTGCGAGAATATTTCTCATTGAGTGGAAATGATATAGCACGATCGTAAATTGAAGCATTAAGAAACGACACCCATTGAGACGTAGTCGCACCAACATCGCACTTTGCTAATTTTTTCTGTTGCAATTGGTTAACGTCACGAATGTTATTATAGACGTACGATCTAATAACGCCCTATTAAACCAAATTTCACACGTTAATCTTCCCATCGTAAATGATGAATTCAGGATTTCTGAGCTCAAGGTCTTTTGAAGTTCATAGTATTGTAGGTCGTTGAATTCGTCTTGATAGCGGCTACGATACTACGAAATCGAGAAAGCATCGTGCCATTCGATAAAGTCAAGGTGACGTTAACATTTAACAGAAAAAAGTACTTCTTGACGATTTTAAGTATTGCAATTCGTAGCTGAAATTTTCGAAACGGACGAACCTTTGTTCGAAATATTCTTTTATTACGTTATCGCAAGTGTTTCGAAAATCGTGCATATCGTTTCGCTGAACACATTGTATAATGTCAGTAGCTCGTTTCAGAAAGTGATTTAGTATAGCAATGGTGAGATAACATTTCACTATTATATATCTGTGTGCATATGTACGTAGAATAAACAAATGTGTCGAGTATTTCACCGCCACTCGATGCAAAGAAGAGATACTAAACATTTCTTTAAAATTATTTTCAAATACTCCAAAATTTTAAGAGATACCGCCGCCCCTCTCGCGATAATTATAATCGGTCAGATTAGTCGCAGACTCGTGGTCAATGGTTTCAGAAATTATACGAAATTTTAGTTAGTGCTCGATTAAATAAACTTCAGCCCATTGAATCCTACCTACTTGAACACGAGCTTCTATTATCTGAATAAATAATCGTGGGTGGCGAAGAGCATCAGCGAATTTCCAGCGAATTTACCGCGTAAAATCATCGGACTCGAGAGAAAGAAGTAAAGTGGATTTGGACGAAGTTCGAAGCTGCTTATCGTCTCTTTCGGTCATAAATTATTTAAAGGCTTATCGTCCGACACGATACGTGGCACAGGTATCGTGAATCGCGTGCGTTTATCGATCCTAAATATACACGCTGCACTCACAGGTATCATCGAGCATGTTACTTTCCCTTTTTCTCCCCCGTTAACGATCATTATAATCGATAACAACAGGGGCACCGAATTGTCACGCTCCTGAAGCGCTCTATGGAAACGGTATTTGGTAATAGCCAGCGGCGGTAAACTTCTCGGCAAACTCGTTTTCGCACTGTGCTATGTGACAGTCGGCATTGTCGATCGAGTGGACGTCTCGTAGTTTCGCGGATATGACTCGTGCAATTACTTATCAGTCGATACAATCGAACACGCATATTCCTTTTTTATCAGCCACACTGCCCATAATCATGCGTCGTGCGTTTTACGTAATTCAACGCGTTTGCTCATTAATCGATTAATTAATTAACCGCCGTAGCGGCGGTC